>NW_005287969.1:0-518 GCF_000412655.1 Myotis brandtii
CCAGGGCCCATTTCTTAATTGTCAAGAAGAGGGAAGCAACCAGGAAAGAATGCTCTTATTCATTCTCTCAATGCCAAACCTACTAACGTAATCTGTGTCCATGCCCATAAATTCTATTTCCCTCTTAGTACCCTCCTTGCCTCTATCTAACCAACCCCTCCATATATGCTCTACTTCATTTCCCCTCTCACCAACCAAGGTGCATCCCCCTCTGTCTCCCTCCTGTATCATTTATTTCACCACATATTGGATCATTCTCACCAGCCTAAAAACAAGTAATAGCTTCCAATTAAAAAATAATCTCTTGACAGCATATTCCCCTCTAGGTATTACCTCGTATCTATGTTTCTCTTTTTTGAAGCATTTCCTATAGTATTGTTTTCATTCCTTCGTTGTCTCCCTTCTTAATCACTTATTCTGACATTGATGCCCGTCAGTAAGGCTTTTCTCCCATCCCTCCATTGAGACCAATCTCACAAAAGTCATCAATGACCTACATCTTGATAAATACAAGGGTC
>NW_005287970.1:0-518 GCF_000412655.1 Myotis brandtii
GACAGTAGAGAAACCTGTTAATATGAGCAGCAATGGGATAAATTAGCATCAGGTACAAATTAGCTCCCTGATGTGATGCACTGGGAAGAAAACAGCATTGCCTCAGTGTTAGTCCTGCCCAAAGTGCACACCTTCAATCCATGAGGAAACATCGGACAAAATGAAAAACAGTTTGCAAAATAGCTGATGTGCACTTTTTTAAAATATCAAACGGAAACAAAGACAAAGACAGAAACTGTTCCATACCAAAAGAGACCAAAGAGACAAGACATCTAAATGCAACATGTGGTCCCTGAACACACCCTCCCAAAATATTTTTATGGGGGCAACTTATAAAATATAAATAAAATCTGTAGATTCAATATTAGCACCGAATCAGTGTTAATTTCCTGAAGATAATGATTAAAATGTGGCTATGTAAAAGAATTTACTCATTCTTAGAAAATGCACACCTAAGTATTTAGGGGTAAAATGTCATTGTGCCTGCAACTTATTCCCCAATGGTTCTTTAAATAATA
>NW_005287971.1:0-518 GCF_000412655.1 Myotis brandtii
GAAGCATGGAACAGACTAACAGATCTCAGAGGGAAGGATAAGGGGGAACAGGAAGAGATTAACTAAAGAATTTATATGCATTTATGCATAACCCATGGACAAAGACAATAGTGCAGTGAATGCCTGGGGGGTCAGGGGGGGGATTGAGGAGGGCTAATGGGGGAAAAAGAGGACACCTATAACACTTTCAAAAATAAATATAAATTAAAAGAAATAAATAAAATAACTAAAATCAGAATCCAAAGAGATATCTGCACACTCATATTCATAGCAGCATTTTTCACAATGACCAAAGGTGAAAGCAACCCAAGTGTGCATCCACAGATGAATGGTTTACACATTCAGTGGAATAGTATCCAGCCTTTAAAAGGAAGGGGATTCTGACACATGCTGCAACATGGGTGAACTTTGAGGACCTTATGCTAAGTGAATAAGCCAGTTACAAAAGGACACATACTGTATATGTATTCGTAAATGCAAATATTTGTATGAGGTAGACATAGTTAAATTCCTAGAGA
>NW_005287972.1:0-518 GCF_000412655.1 Myotis brandtii
CGCGACCCACAGGTTGAGAACCGCTGTTCTAGGCCATAAACAAGTCTTAGTAAGTGTAAAAGCATTAAAATCATACAAAGTGCGTTCTCTGACCAACGTGCAATGAAATCAGGAATCAACAACAGAAGGACACTTCGAAAATCCACAAATGTCTAAAAGTCAAACACCACACTGCTGGTGGGAAGGTAAGATCACACAGCCACTCTGGGAAAGAGTTTGGTGATCTGTTGAAAAGTTAAAACATTAAATGTACCATACGACCCAGCAGTTTCACTTCTGGGTATATACCCAGGAGAAGTGAAATCATCTGTCCTCACGAAGGTTGGTATGAAAGTGTTTATAGGGAAACAACCCAAATGTCTATCAAACGGGGAACGGATAAAGAAAACGCGGTGTCGCATCCACGTAATGAAACGCTGGTCAGCAGTAAAAAGGAACGAAATCCCCAAACACACGATTAACAGGGATGAACCTCCAAGACATGATGCTAAGTGAAGCCAGATACAAAACACAATATA
>NW_005287973.1:0-518 GCF_000412655.1 Myotis brandtii
TATGAAGATTCTTTCCTCTGGGCCCTCCAGGGTCTTCCTCCTCACAGGCTGACAGCTCTGCCTTGTCCCCAATCTCATCCAAGCCCCGGCCCGTCCAACCCACATGGGCCTCCCCACCAACACACCCTGGTTCTCTCCAGCTGCCATGTGCTTGGCCCAGTTCCTGGCAAAATCCAGTGTTCTCCTCAAGAACTACACTTCTAGGCCTTTAGTAACAACCCCAATCAAAATGATGCTCTCTCTGTGCCTTGTGGGTCTTTTCATTCTTGTTGTACATAATCCCTTCCCCAAGATGTCTCCCATACCTCTAAGAATCTAGTATTTGCTGAAGTGTTTGCTGAACTGAATGAAATGATTGACTCCAAAAATATGCTCAAGTGTAAACCTACTACACGATTCAATGTCTCAAAAGCCTCGGGTTTCTATTTTTTTTAACATCACACTATTCTTTTTTTAAAGTGTATTTTAAACTAGTACTTTACTGTTTCTCACAGATCTATAGTGTAGTTCAAAAAGAA
>NW_005287974.1:0-518 GCF_000412655.1 Myotis brandtii
TAAGCATCACAGTTTATGTATGGCTGTGAGGTGGGCTTCCATGCGAGTTAGTAATAGTTTTATGACCAAATTTCCTTCTGTAGAGAAAGAAAGGAAAAGTGAGTGATTTAACTAGTATTTTATAATTGTGCTGTCTACTGAGACGGTTTGCTGTTTGCAAAATAAGAGAATTTTTGATTAAATATTGACTTTATTTCCAAAAGCCTATGATAGATACTGACCAACAGCACCACTGAGGGTTGTTTTTTAAAAAATAGTGAGGTCCTAGTGAAAATGTGTTGTAAACCTATTTGCTGTATAACTTCCTCTGTGGTCTAGATAAATATTACCAACTTGCTACCAAAAAACCGAAAGGAAGCATGAGATGAATGGGGTGTTCTTCTTAGTTCAAGTTTGTAGTGTAGATGCCACTGGTCCAGAGGTACGACCGTGAGTGTCCAGACAAAACAAAGGCCCGAAATTAGGCACCACGTCCTGGGCTTACGTATAGTTATAATTTAAAGTGTTTGCTAGTTCAT
>NW_005287975.1:0-518 GCF_000412655.1 Myotis brandtii
CGATGCTCTATCCACTGAGCCAAACCAGCCAGGGTTGGCCTGCTCTCCTCTTGCCTGGCATTTAATGGAATGGAATCTGACACAATGAAACCAAACTCTCTCTCTGTCAACATGGTATGTGGGTGCGATGTAAGCCGCCTGTGAGATTAAACCACCGGTCAAACCTATTGGTTAGCATCTGTGGATGCTCAGCAGCACTCAGGCCTGGAGGGTCTGTGGGGAGGAGGGAGGCAGGTTCTTCCTTCGGGGCCACAGCTAATTTGGGGGAAAGATAAGGGACAACACGGGTGCCAGCGGAGGGTGTGGCTGGTCCGCTCCTGGGAACTTGGAGCTGCCAGTGGGCACTGCGGGTCAGAGGGGAAGATTAGGCTTTTGACTCTCAGCTCCGTGGAGCTCATGCATGATTACAGGGGAGCCCTGTTTCTTGAACGTCTCCCACCTCGAACAGTTCGCTTCTCAACCTGACAGCCCTTTCGTGCTGCCGCCTGTGGGGCCAGCCACGCGTCTCTCAGGTGACA
>NW_005287976.1:0-518 GCF_000412655.1 Myotis brandtii
CCCCACCCTCTAAAATCAGTAAAACATATCCTTGGATTAGGATTTTAAAATATATTTAAGTGTCTAGTAAACATGTAAAAAGATGCACAACCTCATTTCTAATTAGGAAAATAATTGTTAAAACAAAGAAGGATACATTTTTGTTTGCCTAGCAGATTGACAAAGTTTCAAAAATTGGATATCCAATCTTAGTGAGGAAATAGACATTTTAATATACTTTATGAGAATGTAAATTGGTACCATATTTGTGGAAAAAATTTTCCAATACCAACCACCATGTAAAATGCATGTATTCTTTGACCAGAAATTTTACTTTTGGAAACTGCACTCCAAAAAACTATGCATAAAGGCATTTATTACATCAAATTATGCATAATGATATTTATTAAAGCATTATTTGGATAAGTAGAACTTGGAATCAAAGTGAAACATTTATTAATAAAAAGAGTTTCAATAAGTTATGGTACATTCACATGATGGCACATTTTATAACAATGTTATAATGAGGTCATTTATAA
>NW_005287977.1:0-518 GCF_000412655.1 Myotis brandtii
CTTGACTGGAATCAAACCCAGGACTCTTCAGTCCTTGGGCCAACTCTCTAACCACTGAGACAAAATGGCTAGGGCTAGAAGGACTCTTGATATACAAATCACACTAAGATTGCTTCTGCCTAGGAAAGCTAGTAGCCATTGGAGCCACCATCAGACTGGACTTCATATAGGCTGAAAAAGACTAACATTATCTTGTGTTTTTTATTTAAGCAAGTGTCCTTGGTAGAGTCTAATCACTCCCTGAGAGTGATATGTGAGGAGCTGAATATTAACAGTTTGGGAATTAGAAAGCAAATAGAATCATAGTTCTTAAGGAATAACCTGGTGTGGCCCTGACTTCACAGATTCATTCATTTAGTCAATCAGTCATCTGATTATATTATTAGTCCCCTACTATATTATGTATTGGGCACTGTGATGGTCCAGTCTAGTGGAGAGACAATACTTATAATAAAGACAAAATGACCAGTTTAAGAGATGTGTACAATTTCATAAGGGTTCAGAGAGAGACCATTTTT
>NW_005287978.1:0-518 GCF_000412655.1 Myotis brandtii
GAAGAAGACAAAGAAAGAGAAAGAGAAAGAGATGGGAGAGATCTGGAGTTAGCCTGTGGTTAAAGCCATCCTCCTCCGAGGACTCACTGCAGACTTTCTTTCTCAGCAATCTAACTGACCCTCTCACCTACCACCTACGTTTTGTTGACTCATATTTGCTTTCACAGCTGAAGCAGTCACTGTGAAAGGATAGAAAGGAAAGCTTTAGGGGCATCTATTCCAAATGCCGTTTCTGCCACCAGCCAGCTGTACGATGACTTAGACAAATTACCTAACTTCTCTGCCCCTCAAGGGCCCCATCTGTAAAATGGAACGATAGCCGCACTGACCTGCCTGCAGGGTGGTTATTGCTACGCAGTGAGATAATGCATAGTTTGGGGCTCAGGGTATGCCTGGGTTCTAGCTGTATAACCATGTAGCTTGCCTCTCTGCCTCAGTTTCCTCATCTGTTAGGTGTGAGTAATAGTGGTGTTACCTTGCAGGACTACTGTGAAGAGCACATGAGTTGATGTACAGTG
>NW_005287979.1:0-518 GCF_000412655.1 Myotis brandtii
TCAAATGCTTTTGTATATCTATTGAGATGCTATGGTTTTTTTTTCTCTTAACCTATGAGCATGATGAATTACATAATAAATATTCTAACTGTACCTTCCTTACATTCCTAAAATAAACACAACATGGTTATTTACTGTTTTGCTTGTTGCATAAACAGATGCAGTTTTTTAATATCTTAGGATTTTTGCATCTATATTCATGAGTGATACTGATCTATAAATTCTTCTCTATTGTCATTGGTATGTGCATCAAAGTAGTACTAGTTGCAAAGAGCAGCTCTCCTTTGTGTGTAGGACACAGAACATATGATTGAGATGATTGAATCCTTGAATATGCACAAAAGCACCTATAAAACCATGCTGGCCGAGATCAGAGTCCTCACCCTCAGCACTATTCTTTGTTGTGTGGGACTGTTCTATGCGCTACAGGATGTGCAGCAGCATCCCTGGCCTCTGCCTAGAAGATGCTAGTAAGCACCCGTATCCCTAGTTGTGACAACCAAAAATGTGTCCCAGCG
>NW_005287980.1:0-518 GCF_000412655.1 Myotis brandtii
TTATTTATGAAATCATTTACCACAAGATTTTATTTATCACAATCTCATAACTCACTGTATTTAGCCTTGGATATTTCAAAAGAATTGAATCCCCATGAAAGTAATGAAGATTTAACAGTAAGGATATGCAAAATAAAGTGAATCAGCCTTTGCTAAGAATTTCCTAAGGGGAGTTCTCAGGATGTTTTGAGCAGCACCATTGTAAAGGCCTATACATGCTTCATAGAATCCATCATGTCAGAAGCGATTGCTGATGTATTTTCAGGCATCGCATCCACATTCAAGGCAGAAAGAATGCAGAAGGGGGAAGACGAAACATATCCTTTTTATCAGGATAGAAAAATCTTCCCCAGAATTCTTCATAGCCTACTTCCCCTTAGGCCTCATTGGTCAAAACTGGGTCATATGGCTACCCTTACCTGCAAAGGAAGTAGGATGTTGGGGAATAGGATTGTCATGATTGGTGTAAACCATTAACGAGACATCACTGGGGCCCAAATCAAGTTCTGTTAGCAAGG
>NW_005287981.1:0-518 GCF_000412655.1 Myotis brandtii
ATAAAAGGTGTCATTCACAGTACAGTTTGTCAACTCCAATGACAACATCCTTGCTTTTGGATTAGTATCATCATACATTGGGCAGAGAAAGTGACCTGCCCAAGATCAGAATTGTTAAAGGGCACCACCGAATTTCACATGGAAACTCAGCAGTTTCTTGTTAGGTTCCTCTCTTTCTTCATCATGTTTGCATTTTCATGCTTTGAAGTTCTGATTTCTCCTCAGACTTCTTAACCTCCTCCCATTCCTGCTCTCAGCTGATGCCCTTGACTAATATTTTAATGAGAAAAGGGTAATGTTTGTGAACTTTTTAGCCTTCTTGCAAGCAAACTCTCTAGTCTGTCTGTACCTCTTAGTGAGTGACTCAAGAGGTCTTGTTCATTCCCCCTTGATGTTTGCTCTGGATCCCTCTCTCTGTCCCACCTTCCCAAGAATTTCCCATCTGCAGTATCACTTATGTGCCAAAACTTCTCCAAGATATTCTTTCTACTAGACCAGTGGTCGGCAAACTCATTAGT
>NW_005287982.1:0-518 GCF_000412655.1 Myotis brandtii
CCCCACTTGTGTCCCAGAAATACTGACTTCTAGGCTCCCTTTGTAGGAAGATCCAAAATTAAATGACAGACAGAGGGAGAGAGAGGGGAGGAGAGGGGAGGGGAGGGGAGGGGAAGAAAGAAGGGAAGGGAGGAGAGGAAGTAAATGTGTTCTGGCTGAGGCACAGTACAGAATGGAAGGGAGAAGGAAGTCTTCAATGCAACAATTTACAAATATTTTCCAGAACTGAAGGGTATGAGTTCGCATAGTAAAGCAAGTACCATGTGTGTTTAGCACAAAGATACAAAAACCAAAACACATCATAGTACATCCTCATGAAATTTCAGAACAAAAGAGACAAAAAGAAGATCCTAAAGTATTCTAGACGGGAATAAAACAAATGATTGAGAATCACAATGGCTTAAGTCTTCCCAGTAACACTGGAAGACAGAAGATAATGGAATAATAACTTCAAAATTCTGAGAGAAACCATTTACAACCTAGAATTCTATAGCCAACCTTATTATTAATTGAGAATA
>NW_005287983.1:0-518 GCF_000412655.1 Myotis brandtii
TAAATAAATAAATAAATAAATAAATAATAAAATAAAAGAATGTTTTAGATGTTTGAAATAGACCCCGACACTAGGTACAAGCTACAAAAGTATCGGTTGTTGTCACCATCTTGATTTAGAACACTAAACAGAGATAGGATTTTATAGATGACCTAGTCTATAATCATTCACACTAGAATGGGTCTGAAATATTATGGCGAAATGATAATTTGTGGGATAAGAGATTTCTAATACAATTTTGTCTACTTTATTTAGAAATATATCACTGTAGGTTTAATCGTACTGTTCTTAGATCATTGGAATGATAATATACTAGTAAATTAATACCATAGCTCTGAGTATCATTTTTTTTCTTGTCCACGTTGCTTAGAACTTTAGTTAAATAAACCTTGTACAATATGTGTTGTGTGCTTTACATAATACCTAGGGATAAAAACACATGGTTATTAGAAAACTGTTTTAATTTATTTATTTAAACTCTCTACAAAAAATAAGGTAATCTTTAGTAAAGTTTTCCC
>NW_005287984.1:0-518 GCF_000412655.1 Myotis brandtii
AGTGGAAGGAAGGGGGAGAGACAGAGAGAGGGAAACAGATGTGAGAGACATAGATTCATTTCCTTCCACCTGGCCCAGGGATCGACCCTGCACCTGAGGTACACGCCCTTGTCCAGATCGAACCCTGGACCCTTCCGTCTGGGCTGACACTCTAGCTGCTGAGCCAAACCGGCCAGGGCTCAATGTTTTTTGTGTCAGATATGTGCTCAGCCTTTAGGGACACATCAGAGAACAAGACCGAAGATTCCTGTCCTCGCAGGGATCATGGTGGGACAGATGGACAATAAATACACAAAAAGGACCTTTTCTGGTTTGGTAAATGGTCTGAAGACAAAACAGGGTAACTATGGAAAGTGAAATGGTGTGTGTTTCCTATGGCTGTTGTAACAAAATACCACAAGCTCACTGTCCTGACACACAGCGATTATCTGAGTCCTGGCGGTCAGAAGTCTGATGCAGGTGGCAGTGTGGCTCCTTCTGGAGGCGCCAGGGGGAATCCATTTTCTCGACCTTTCCAG
>NW_005287985.1:0-518 GCF_000412655.1 Myotis brandtii
AAATCAATAAAAAATATATTAAAAAAATAATATTGAATTAATGCTAATATTCTTCTTTTTAAAGAGATGAGACAGATAATCTGTATTGCCAACAAACATCTCTCTCTCTCTTTAATATCCTCATCCAAGGATATATTATTGATTTTAGAAAGAGGAAGGGAGAAAAAGAGAAACATTGATGTGAGAGAGAAATATTAATTGTTGCCGCCTGTGTGCACCCTGACCAGGGATTGAGAATCTGCAATCTAGTTATGTGTCCTGACTGGGAATCAAACCCTTGACCTTTCAGTGCATGGGACAACGCTCCAAACAAATATGCCACACCAGCCAGGGCAATACTAATATTCTTAAAAGTGATAATATTGTAGTTATGGAGGAGAAAGTCCTTAAGTTTAGGGACCTATGCTGAGATATTTAGGAGTGAAGTGACATAGAGCCTGCAGCTTACTTTCAAATGGTTCAACAACTATAAAAATTAGGCAAGTAAGGGGAAATGTGCAAAATGTCTACTGGTGACT
>NW_005287986.1:0-518 GCF_000412655.1 Myotis brandtii
CATACGGGAGGCAACCGACTGATGTTTCTCTCTCTCTCTTCCTCTTTCTAAAATCAGTAAGAACATACTCTCCGTACAGTGAGAACAACAGAGACTGAAATCGCACCTGAAGTACTGGCTGAAGGCTGCGAGGACATTCTTGTGCGCTTTGAAGCAGACGCCGCTCACCACCAGCATGCAGTCACAGAGCAGGCCCTGGATGCGCTGCTCGTGCAGCTGCTGGAGGAGGTGGCAGCTGTGCGTGGCCACCGGGTCCATGCTCAGGCACTCAGGAGACCTGCACAGAGGACGCAGGTAAAACGTGAGTCTCGATGACAAGACTGGGAACTAAACGGCACCAAGTCCACGGATTGATCTGTGGTTCACTGTCATGAGTCCCTGTCACAGCAGCTTAAAAAACAAACACGCAAACAAACAAAAAAGTCGTTTCTTAAGCATCTTAACCAGTGCTGTTCAATGGAACTACCTGTGAAGATAAAAATGTCCCTAGAACGCTTCTGCTCCTCTTACTACGGCCC
>NW_005287987.1:0-518 GCF_000412655.1 Myotis brandtii
TAGCGAAGGTATGGTCAATTACTATGTTTGTCTATCAACTGTTTGTATGAGAAGTATCCTTGGCAAATTCCATTTTTCCTTCTTCAAAATAGGAAATGGTGTGAGCTGCGTAATCTTTCTGTAGGTACTAGATTTCGCTGAAGCTAATTAGTCCTGCCATCTATAATATCTTCTTATTCCCAGGACAACTCCATGAGCACCAGCATATGCTAAAAATAATACAAGTCTGCTGCTACTGGAGTCACCAGACTCCCATGGCTACATCCTCAAGAAACACCACCTGCCATCAAATCTCTGAGTAATGGACAGACCTAGAGGATACCCTGCTCAGTGAAATAAGTCAGATAGAGAAGGATAAATTTCGTATGATTTCAGTTACATATGGAATCTAAAAACTGAAATAAAACAACACAGAAATAAACTCATAGATACAGACAACAAATTAATGGTTGCTAATGGCAAGGGGGTTGGGAGGGGTAAGCAAAATAGGTGAAGGGGATTAAGAGGTACAAACTGCC
>NW_005287988.1:0-518 GCF_000412655.1 Myotis brandtii
ACACACATGCATACTATCTGATGCATATTGCCCTGATTTTCCATGTGATAAACATATTTCTTAAGTGAGTTGTCCAAAGTCATGTACCTGCTACCTAAGATTTATTCTGGCCATATAATGCTAATGCCTGCAACAATTTTCTGGAACTCGAGCAGGGCAAACAAATTCAATTGGGGAAGTTATGCAGTTATGTATTAAATGTGATGTGTATACAGGTTCTTGAGTCCTAAAACCAAGCAGATATCTGTTCCTAAAAGAACATTTATTGATGCTTAACATAAAGAACTTCTAGAAAAGACTGGTGTATTCAACAATTAAATCTTACTAAAGTGATCAAATTATTATAAAAATCAGGTAAACTTTAAATAGGTCCTGGAAATTTAGGACTGATAACTTCTACATTCCAAACCATTTGCAATTATATATTATGTATTCTGCATTTGGTACAAAAACTATAGATGAATCTATAGACACATACATAAACACAGACAGAGAATTTTCTTAAAAATATTTTTTTT
>NW_005287989.1:0-518 GCF_000412655.1 Myotis brandtii
CCACTCCCAAAATCCAGACCTACAGAAACTATGTGATAATATAAATAAATGCTTACTGTTGCTTTAAGCATTAGGTTTTGGGGGCAATTTGTCATGCAGCATTGATAATGAAGTAAGATTTGCACACCAAAAAGGGGATGATTCAAACTAGGGCTGTGTGCCCTAGATAACTGAGTCTGAAAAAATGATACTCTGATCCTGGGATCAGTCTTAGAGCATATTCAAGGGTAATGAGCAAAGTTCAGGTTTATACTGAGTTTGAACACAGCACACAAAGCCCCTTTCAACACTGCTTTTCTCCCAGCACAGAATAAAGGACACACTGGAAAATTCCTTTCTCCTTTCCTTTTTCCTCCATTCATGGCTTCTTCCACCCATTTTTAGATCTTTCTATCTCTCTCTTTGAAAGCAAATCTCATGTACATCTGAAACTAATATACTAGTATGTTGCATGTCAATTAAAGCTTAATTTTAAAAATCTCAGAATTGAACATTTTATTTTTATTATTTAAATATAT
>NW_005287990.1:0-518 GCF_000412655.1 Myotis brandtii
GGATCAAGCACCAAAATAAAAATAATCACCACCTATGCCTTGTTTAGGAAAGACACAGCTACAAATGTAAGGGCGCAGAAAGATTAGAAATACAAGGCTGCAAAAATATAAGCCAGGCAAATGCTGAGAGCAAGCTTGCATGACTCTGTTCCTATCCACCCAAAAAGACTTTCTGGCAAAAAGCCCTGTCAGAAAGAGAGGCTCCCAATACAATGTTAGAGACTTAATTCACAGGAAGCGCTAATAATTTTAAACTTGTACACACTTAACATGTCCCCAGTCCACAATTACAGTGGAAGATTTCAACAGGCCTCTGTCAGTCACCGAGAGCTGTATACACAGTAAGAACACGGAAGATTGGAAGAGCACAATTCACAGCTCAGATCTAATGGACATGCACCAAACCCACAATTAGAGGCTACGTGGACTTTTACTTCCCTGGGAAGGCCGAAACAGACCAAGTTTCGGGGGGGTGGGAGGGTCTGGGCAAACAGGCAGGAGACAGCTGGGTTTTTAAT
>NW_005287991.1:0-518 GCF_000412655.1 Myotis brandtii
CTGGGACTGAAAGCCAAAGGTGTTGGGTGTGTGGCTCCCTCCACTGAGTGAGGCAGGCACATCAGCTCCCCTCACCGTGTTGCTGAGCGGCATGGCAACGAGAGGGCCCCGCAGAGGGCACCTACCCGACCCTAGCACCTAGGGAGATGTCCCTGATCCACAAAGCAGGGCAAGTCTTGTGCCCAGTGGGTTGGCTTCCTTTCCTTTGCTTAATAAAAGGTCTCTTTCCCTCGAGTAGGAAAATGCCCAGCTAATCAGAGAAGTGGAAGTAGACAGGGTCTCTGCGCTCTCCGAGGACCAGGTGCAGGCCATCAAGCAGCTCTGGCTGGACCCAGGAATCCAGGAGTGTTACGACAGGAGGAGGGAGTACCAGCTCTCAGACTCTGCCAAATAGTGAGTACAGAGCCTCAGCAGGCTGCCCCGCGCTCTCAGGCAAGCATGCTGCATGTACCTCACAGAAGCTTCCCACCTAAAACCGTCAGTCTCCCCGTGGATCCCAGATTTCTCTCCTTGCCCAT
>NW_005287992.1:0-518 GCF_000412655.1 Myotis brandtii
TGGAATCTAATGAACAAAATAAACTGACTAACAAAATGGAACCAGAAGCATGGATACAAGGAGCAGACTGGTGGGAGCCAGAGGGGAGAGGTGGGGGACTAGATAAAGAAGTGAAGGGTTAGCTAGAGAACCTAATGCACGCCCCATGGATGTGGACAATAGTGTAGTGAAGGCCAAGGGAGGGGCAGCAGGGGTGGGTGTAGGTGAGCAAAGCGAGGAGGGAGGGAGACATCTGCAATAGTGTCAACATTAAAAAAACGTTTATGAAAATATTTATATGTGTAATGTAATGACAGAAAGGTCCAAGTGGAGAGTGGGCGTTTCTGGGATCTTGTCGTTTGCCTCCGCCCTCCAGAGCACTGGGTTCCCAGTGAGGCTGCACACAGGCGGTGGCTGGAAGCCCCGCAGGCACCTCCCTGGAGGTGAGGCAATGACACTGTACATTGACGGCAAGATTGGAATCTGACCTCCAATCCTTCCGCTGCACCACAGCACCCCTTGCCATCAGCAAAGGGCAA
>NW_005287993.1:0-518 GCF_000412655.1 Myotis brandtii
TAGCTGGGTAATCTTGACCTTAACCTTTTTCAGTCTAACTTTCCTCATCTGTCCACCTGGGAATTCTGGGAAGGTTCAATGAGCTCATCTGCTCAGCATATATCTCTTGTGGTCCAGGCTCTATGCTCCCAGCATAGTCAAGAAAGCAAACCATACCTGGTCTCTGTTCTCCAGGAATTCACAGGTGATACCTTGATGACAGAGACACAGAAGTGCGATGGTAACCGAAGGGAGTAAAGGAATCAGCCAAGGGCCAGGGGAAGGCATTTCCAAAGAGGAGATAATTGTGATGGGTCTTGAAGGATGAGTAAGAGTTCAGTAGGTGCAAAAACGAGTGAAGTGTGTCCAGATGGAGGAATAAAAGGATGAAGTGGGAACGATAACAAGTTCCCACTTCTGGAGGCAGAGGAGGATGGAGCTGGAGGCTGGGGTTGAGGTCAGCCAGGGTCAGATCATGAAGGGCCATGTGTGCCAGGAGTTGGCACCAAGTCTGGTGATGTTTGAGAGCTGGTGGAGAA
>NW_005287994.1:0-518 GCF_000412655.1 Myotis brandtii
TTTACTTTGAAATCTTTAATACAATGGAAGTTAAAACATTGGATGTAGGAGTGAATAACTGCTTGCCTTCCTTTACTCCCATGGTGCTCTGTCCTTATCCACTTAATCACTATTGCTATGGAGAGGACTTCTGAAGAGCCAGCGTCAATGAGGTCCACCTTGCTATTCTCAGTTATAAGACTTTGTTGCTCTATCTCCCCACTGGACTGCAAGCTCCTTGGAAGAGCACATGTCTCTTTTGCTTATCTTTCCCCTCAGCAGGGGAATAGTGGCCTGACCATTAATAGATGCTCATTGAATAGCAACTGAATAGATGAATTTCCCATTGATGAAATCCTTAAACCGTCTTTGATATCTTATTCTAAATTGCACAGCTATCAGAGATAAAGTCAATTTGAATTTGTCTGAAGTTCCCTTCCATTATGATTCTCTCCCAAAGGATATTCTATCATAATAATGGCAAATAGCTGACACCAATGCCATCTCTCCTACCCTTGAGAGTGCAGCTGGCATTTCAT
>NW_005287995.1:0-518 GCF_000412655.1 Myotis brandtii
AAAATAGGTAATTTCTACATTACCTTTCAGATATTTAATTTATTAACCTGCGGACAACTTTTGCTTCAGAATATCGGAGTGTCAGAAAGATCATAACTATGTTAAGGTTACCTGGGTCATCTCTAAGTAGTGCTTTATAGATGTTAACCAGCATTTTCCTCAGCAACTCAAATTAATTCATGCATAAGGAACCATTGGGAATGCTTATCTGTACAAAGGGTCAATGGTATATTCTGCCTTTATTCCAGTGGTTTGTGAACTTGAGAGTGCATCAGAATGACCTGGAAAGCTTATTAAAGACTAATTGCTGTGCCCGCTCTGCCCACCCCTCCAGTTTCTAGTTCAGTGGGTCTCGGATTAGGGCCAGGAAGCTGTATTTCTAAGTTTCCCAGCAATGCTGATCCTGCAGGCCCAGGACCACACTGAGAACCACTGCTCCAAATGATTAAATGCATTTTGAAATCATAAAAGCTGAAAAGTGTTCACTCTGAATCAAGGGCTTCTTTAAGCATTTCACT
>NW_005287996.1:0-518 GCF_000412655.1 Myotis brandtii
TAATAGGAAAATTAAATAACTCAATTTTTATATTATATTTTGCAATGATAATGTTTTGGACATATTGAGTTAAAGTGTATTATTAAAATTAATTTCACCTGTTTGGTCTTTTTACCTTTTAATGTGGCTACTAGAAAATAAATGTAACGCTACATGTATGACTTGTATTTGTGGCTCATTATATTCCTACTAGGCAGCACTGGCCTAGAGAAAGAAGTTGGCATAAACTAGGCATCTGTTTATGATCTATCTTTATCAGTCTCCTAGGCTGCTTATAACTTAAGCTGGACTTACAAGACATTCCCTTCACATGTCAACACTTTATGTCCTTTAAGATAATTACATCTGTCCCAGCCAGTCCGTGGAAGGCGCTGATGCGTAGCTGCACTAGGCCTTGCGTCTGAACTGGCCGCAGAAGTAAGTCCCCCACGATCCAGACATGGGCCGCAGCAGGACCCCACTGCACAGGGACAGTCATGGCTGAAATGCGCGTGAAGCCGGGCAACCTCGCTTCTCGC
>NW_005287997.1:0-518 GCF_000412655.1 Myotis brandtii
CCACAAACATATTGCTACCAGAGATGTCTGAGATTTTTGCTGCCTATGGTTTCTTTTTGTTATTATTTTTTTAAGCAAAGGCATTTATGGAAAACATTCCTTTCAAAGAAAAAAAAACCCATGGCCCCCGATTGGCAATTAATAGTGTGTGTTTGCCTCAAATGTCCCCATACTTTTCTGAGAGTGCAGATTTGCCCGGGGGTGAGTCCTGCATGAGGCAGCTGTAATGAAAGTGGCCCAGGTTGGCCCATCAGCATGAACTGAGGGCGAGGGCGGCTCCTCTCGGTCCCGTCCTTCAGGCCAGATGCCTGCTCTGAGCCTTCGCTTTCCGGGCTCCCCTGCTCATCCTTCCCCTTAGCTGTTCCCCTCTGGGGGGCCATGGCACATTTTGCTCAAATCCTATGGGTCCCAATTCCTGCAACCAGACATTTCCTAGTTGTGTGTCCGGGACGGGTGACAACAGCCTGGGCCTCAGTTAGTGTTATTGTGAAATGAAGGTGACAGTGGTACGGGTTTCC
>NW_005287998.1:0-518 GCF_000412655.1 Myotis brandtii
CTCCCAGCCCAGGCCAGTTCTGAATGCCCCCCAGCAAGAACTCTGTGGTTATAACAGAACTTGATGGTTGCACCTTTCTCCTCCCAATATGCTCTTCCCGCTCATGAAAGGGCTTCCTATGGACTAGCTCGCCTCTGGCACGTGGCTAGTGGCGGATGCTGGCCTGCGCTGCACCCCTCCCTGCCCCGCCCCAACGAGTCCTTTCAGCTCAAGCAATACCTGGCCACTGTTGGCCTGCGGTGAGCAGTTATTAATTATGCACGAAATCATGGCCCTATGAACGGTGAAGAGGTCCGTCAAGCCTGTCTGCACACAGCCTTGCTCACCGCTGGGACGATTTCTTTGTAGGATGTACACTTGGGCCATTGCTGGGGGTGGGAGTGCGGGTGCGGGTGGGGGAACTGGAGGTTAAAAGAAGTGCCCCGCCCCCCGAGGCTTCCAGTCCAGCAGATGGAATCTCTGATCCCACCCAGGTTTGGAATTGTTTTTAATTAGTCACAGGAATTACAATCAGCTCC
>NW_005287999.1:0-518 GCF_000412655.1 Myotis brandtii
CATCCATCCATCCATCCATCCATCCATCTATCCATCTCTCCATCTATGGTATGTGTGAAAGTAGATGAGACTATATTTTTACCTGTCAATACTAAAACTGGAAATGCCAGTTCACCAAATGTAGCTGGAATCATGTTGAAGCCATAGTAATCTCTCATTGTTATATCAATGACTTTCTGACTGATTCCCTTGCCTTCATATTTACTGTCCTTTACCTTTGGCTAAACATACACCTGTCACAGTCGCAATAAAGGCCAGACACCTTTGGATGACCCTTGGGGCTCTACATGACCCAGGCCCTGGCTGACACACTCCTCTCCTCCTCTGCCAACATTCTTTTTGCTCACTCTTCTCCAACCAATAGGAAGACCTATTGACAAGGGAGAAGGCTTTACATCACACCTACACAGGTTAAAAATGCATCACCTTTGAACATGAACCATCAAAATTACAGTGACAGAACACCACTAGAGTCGGAGGTGTGTATTAGTATTAGAAAAGTCATAAATTTTGTCCTA
>NW_005288000.1:0-518 GCF_000412655.1 Myotis brandtii
CATCACTGATCTAAGGCATGGAGTTGAAATCTCTTTGAGTTCAGATAACTCTAAGTACCAGTACCTCAAGAATAGATTTTTTTTTCTTTTAATTAGTCTTAAAAGGATTTTTAAAGGAGTCAGGAAAAGACGAGCAGAACAGAGGGCAGCCCTCCAAGGCTCTTTAATGGGACAAAGTGGGGCAAAGCGAGTTACCTTTGGGGTCTTGAGAATAAAATTTGACTTCTCTTGATGTGGTTTCAGTTGGGATGCTAGCACTGCCTCTGCAACCTGGCAGAAGAAGGAATGTGAGACGCGGCACCTCTCAAGACTGGCCAGCCCAGTGACATTGCTGGCCCCGTGGACCACCAACCTGCAAAGAGCTTTGGTTCTGAGTAACAAGAAGCCTGAACACTATTTTATCTACTCCAATCCCAGCCCCCCTCCAAAAACCCATGTTGTATCTACGATATATATGTAATACACATGAGGTCGGGTCTTTACCATACAAACTGTCTGAAAATAGTTTAAGTAAGTAC
>NW_005288001.1:0-518 GCF_000412655.1 Myotis brandtii
ATTTTAACTTTAATCCTGACTCTCAAGTCACTGATTTATATAAACTGAGACACGGATCTTTGCAACAATTTAATTGGCTCTTTTATTAATTTAATTACTCCTTTTTTCATCATCATAAACATTTGCTTTTAACACTTTCATAGCAGTTAAAAACTTTTGCTCTTGACAATAATTTATCTCCTTAATTTTTTTCCTTAAGCCTTTAATATGTCTGAGACTTAATTATATGTTTGCTTAAAGTAATTTTTCATGTTTTTATTCTAATTATGACCACTCACGTTTATTCCAGCATTAGACAACTGCTTTTACCAGAAAATTAAGTTGTAGCCTTAAAACAACTGCTCTTATAAGTTAAAAAATGTATCTGAGGCCTCCATTACTTCCATAAACAATGCAGTTAAACAATTCCTCTATTTTATAGTAATATCTTTGTAATATTTTAGTGCCCTTGCAAATCATAAAATTCTTTAGCTGAAAGAGACTTTTTAGAAATGATTAATATAACTTCATTTTATAGA
>NW_005288002.1:0-518 GCF_000412655.1 Myotis brandtii
CCATCACTGGCTTAGAGCCTCAAAGGAAGCTTCAAGACTTTACCACTTATTCTTAAATTTATTTATTTTATTTTAAGAACTTACTACTTCTAATTGCAAATAATTTGAGAGAAGACATGTTGGCGAATCTATCTACTTTCCAAATTTAACAAAATGGATCTAGTGAGAAAGAAAGTTTGAAACACAAATTCAGTTTATTAACTTTCATTTGAAGGGGAATGATTGAAAAGGGAAAATGGCATTCTTTTTCTTCCTAGGGGTTCAGAAATACCCTATTAATAAAAGATTGCTCTTTCTAAATCAGATTAGAGAACTAGAAAGTCATGTTACAATAAATAGAAAGATGTCGCAGATGCTTCATGGATGCTTGAGATGACAATGAGAGTTGAGTGCAATATTTCTCCAGAAGTTTGAATAATTTGGTTTATTCATCTGGAATCTGATTGTATTACACTAACTGTACAGGAACTCATTTCTTTTCGAAAAAGTTTATCTTTATTGTTGAAAGTATTACAGAT
>NW_005288003.1:0-518 GCF_000412655.1 Myotis brandtii
TACATACAGTGGAGCAGCAATAACTCTAACTCTCACTCAAAAAGCACATCAAAAAGCTTTTAGGAGGGGAGTTAATGATTACTGAGTTATGTATCAATAATAGTTGCTTAGCACTTTTTATTGAATTCATTTGGCACTTGAAATGCATTCAATCAGTCAAGGGTCCACTATGTTAATATTTGCACCCTCAGAACCTACTCATGATAAATGACTGAAAAATAATGATTTAATGATCTCAAATATTTCTACAAGACGATGAGAAGACAATCCTATTTACTAGAAGTGGTAGGGAGGCTTTTGAAATTGTTGATTGCTGTTGCATGATAGGTTGGCATTTCCTAATTCTAAACTTGAAGTTTTAATAAATTCCTACTAGGTGGACAAAGTCATGTGGGCCATGGCTCACGGTCTAAATAATGTACTTCTTCTAGGTGTGATTAATTGAAAGAAAATCTATAATAATAAAAGTGTAATATGCCAGTTAGACCAGATGTCCTTCCAGACGACCTTCTGGACAA
>NW_005288004.1:0-518 GCF_000412655.1 Myotis brandtii
AACTAAATCTATCATCTTTTAGACCTTTCAACCTGGTAGAAAACTCTTAGAGGTCTGTGATTCTGCCTATTTGAAGAGTCACCTTACTGGGCACAGTGGAGACTAAAAATGACAAGGACATGGTTGTCTAAAGGGTTAGTGCCACAGTACTTTTGAGTTCTCACTGCAGCACCTAAAACGAAGTGAAAAGGCTAATATGAGACATACTAATTTTTTTTTACCTGTTTTATTTGCAGACTGCAGCTGAATATGTAAAATCTCGACTCCCAGAGGCCCTTAAACAGCATCTACAGGACTACGAGAAAGACAAAGAAAATAGTGTTTTGTCTTATCAGACCATCCTTGAACAGCAGATTTTGTCGATTGACCGAGAAATGCTAGAAAAATTGACTGTATCCTATGATGAAGCAGGTATGTTGTCTTTCATACACACACAGTCACACGATTTTTTCTCCCTGCAGAAATTTCTTTATACATTGGTTAAATTTAGGCCCTTTTTCTGAGGTAGAAGATGAAGG
>NW_005288005.1:0-518 GCF_000412655.1 Myotis brandtii
TTTTTACTCCAATACATTTTGTATCCAGTGTGTTATGTTTAATGGTTGCAGAGAAATACTCATGAGCAGAGGAACTATTAATTTAAGGAGGAAAATGTTAAGGTAACCTGGAGCAGCAGCCTAAACTCTGGGCTGAGCATCCACGTTTTTGCCTCTGTCTCAGAATAACTGAGCAAGGTTATGAATTAAAGAGCCTGACCGACTCCCCTAGCTTCCCCCCATCCCTACAATTGTGTTTGCGCTGTACGGTAAATTCTGAGAGCAGGTTGGGCTGCAAACACCATTCCCTTTTTACCTGGGTGATTGAGAAGCCATCGGCATGATAGAGCCTCACATACTAGCAAGAATAAAAACATGCTCCCTGAATTCTGTTTCCCTCTCTGCTTCTGTCCACGGACAGAGTGGAAAGAAGAGGGAAGGGAATCAGAGCTCTAGAAAATTCAGCACGCGGGAACCTGGGAGCAGGCAGAGAAAGAGGCACCTCCAAGTCTCCTCTGTGATATCCAGTCCACACCGAG
>NW_005288006.1:0-518 GCF_000412655.1 Myotis brandtii
TTAAAAAGGATCATGGTTACTCTCTACTAAAATGAAACCAAAGCCCTTTTCCTTCACCCACTTCTTCCACAGGCTTCTGCTCCCAGCTCTTAACCACCCAACTTCTGAAAACTACAGTCACCTTCGCCATCCCCCCTCCCTTACTCTCCCTCACCTTCTCCATTGGTCTCTCCCCGAGACTCTCTTGAAACTGCTTTCTCAAAGGTGAGGCAATGATCCTCTGAGCACCACCCACCACCCTGTCCTTGGTGGACCTGAGCGCACAGAATAGCATCTCCTTTGTGAACTTCTGCACATCCCCCACCTGCCGCCGTCCCAGGAGCACCTCCTGTTTCTGCCTTCGGCTCTCTTCCCTGTCTTTTCACACTCCTTCCCTCGGTGAACTCACTCACACCACAGTTACAGCTCTCACTTCTCCCAACAAGATGAAGCCCCCTCCTTCTCTCTTGCCGACGTCCTCCCAAGCCCCAAACCTGCAGGCAAGCTCCTTCCAGAAGTGACCCCACTAGTTTTCTTCT
>NW_005288007.1:0-518 GCF_000412655.1 Myotis brandtii
GCAGGAGCAGAGTGGGGAGGGAGGAGAGGGCACCACTTTGGGTCAAACTTCCCTTCAAAGTCAGCAACTCTTCCAGCAGCAGTCCCGGGCCTTCCTGGGGCCGGGGCACGATCACGCACGCCAGCTACTGGGCACAGGAGCATCTCCACCCACTGACCTTTCGCATGAGAATAAAATAGAAAGTGGCTCGGAGCCGTGAATACTTGAGGTTTGACATTTAAAAATCCATCCTGAGAGGAAATCATATCCTGATTATCTTTGTGCTAAAAGATTCTTTCTTAACATTGTATTTCATTCTGAATATGCTGTTAGGTTCTCCAGAGAAACAGGACTCACAGAAGATCTCTCTATATTTTATACATGTCTACATATATGGACAATAATGCATACACATATGTGTGTATATAAATATGTGCATCATATATGTCTCTATGACTATATACATGTACATGGTTATATATAGTATGTGTATATGTGATATATATATATATATATTGTGCGTGTAAATTTGATATATA
>NW_005288008.1:0-518 GCF_000412655.1 Myotis brandtii
GTGGAAGATCAGGAAGTTCCCGACAGCCCTCAGAAGGTCTTCAGCATCAGGGCGATGTGTGAAGGTCAAGCCCCGTTGCTGGACTCTTCCCCGCGGAGGCACGCTCCTCATGCAAGCCCTCATGGATATGCTCCGGGTGCTCCAAATAATCCCAGAAGCGAGTCGATTATATTTCCCTCTGGCTCCACATGGGTGTGGAACCAGCACCAACAGGGCTTCCGCAGGCTGGACACGCTGGTGACATCATTCATCAGTGTCAGCAGAGACTTTAGCCGGAGTCTGCTGGTGTCGCTGCAAATAGAACAGGACTTTCCGACCCAGGGTGAACAGATTCGTGGAAGTCTGAATTGCTTTTAAAGCTTTGCAATAGTGATCGCAAGCCTGGGATTTTTCAAATACCTAATAATACAGTAGTACTTTACATAATTGCCTTCCCTAACATTCGTAGAAAACTATAAATAGCCCTCTTAATATGCACAGAAGTACTTCTATTCCAGATGTTCCCATGGTGAAGGCAC
>NW_005288009.1:0-518 GCF_000412655.1 Myotis brandtii
GTGGCCCGCGGGCCGTAGTTTGAGGACCCCTGACTGAAGCATCATCCAGAGAGATGACTTGGTGCCACCTATGTCCCCTCCCAGCCTGGCTCTGTGGGACAGGAGTTCCTGTGCTTTGTTTCCTGCAACTCCTATTCCTACTCATCTTCCTGACCCTTTTTTCTCCTCCACTTTATCCTTTTTTCCCTCTTCACCCCCCTCTCCCCCAAGCTAAGCCAGCTAAACCAACTAGGCCTCAGCGTCCATAATGGAAATATAGCTTCAGTCTTGGTGCCATAGACCGCCATCCTCAGCTAGGAACCGCGTCTCCCAGCCCAGAGGTTCTCAGCCTCAGCAACTAGAAACTGGGAGAGGGCGTGACATGTGCCGTGGGCAGGCTCAGTCCTCCTCTCCAAGCAGTGACCAGCGGGCCCCTGCTCAGACTTTGTTCTGGTTCCCTGGGCTTCCTCAGTGTCCCAGGGGACCACAGGACAGGATCACCACAGTCTCCTCACAGTGCTCTCAGGTGAGGAGAGGGG
>NW_005288010.1:0-518 GCF_000412655.1 Myotis brandtii
CACCTTCTCCTATGCTTATTTGTCATCTGTATATCTTATTTGGTGAAGTGGATATTCAGGTCTTTGGCCCATTTTTAATCGCATTGTTTTCTTATTGAGTTTTTAGAGTATTTTTGTATATATTGGATAATAGTTCTTTATCAGATATATATTTTGCAAATAATTCCGCCCAGGCTATAGCTTGCCTTCTCATTCTCTTGACAATGTCTTTTGCAGAGTAGAAGTTTTTAATTTTAATGAAGTTCAGCTTATCAATAATTTCTTTCATAGATTACACTTTGGTATTATATCTAAAAATGTCATCATTTAGATTATATCCATATTATTTTATAGTTTTGTCTTTTAAATTTAGGTTGATCATCTATTTTGAATTACTTATTATGAATATTATAAGGTTTATGTTTAGATTTTTTTGCATGTGCATGTCCAGTTCTTTCAGCTCCATTCCTCTAAGAGTCTATCTTTGTTCTATTGAATTACTTTAGTTCTTTTGTCAAATATCAGTTGAATATATATAT
>NW_005288011.1:0-518 GCF_000412655.1 Myotis brandtii
CTGCCCACTGCTTGAATATGTTGGTTTCTGTTAGGGAAGAAAAGGGAGCCATTGACTGTTGGGTGGTAGTGGACAGAGTCTGATGCAGACACAATTGCTATAGAAAAGAAAACGCCCCATGTCTACAGCATGACCTATTTGCACCAAACAACCAACAGGGTCATGGGGGAGAATCGTGGGAGTAAGAAATGGGTCTGCGTGTGGCGCTCACAGGCCTTTGATTTCACCTGAATTCTTTCATCTTTAAAGGGAGGCTCAGAGGGGAAATGGAGACTGTATTCACGTATCACTTGTGCAATTAAACGTCAGTTTTTAAACATCCTATCAGTGGCCAGTTTTGACACCCCCACATTTGGCCCAGTTGCAATGACCCCAACCCTGCAGAAGCAAAGGCAGTTGTCACCTGGTCTGATACTTGTCTCAACCTGGGCCCGGGGAGAAGAGGGAGGAAATGGCCTGAGTGAGTTGGCTCCCAGAAACGAGTTGGGAGCTGATCACTTAAGGCAGCAGTTCTCAAC
>NW_005288012.1:0-518 GCF_000412655.1 Myotis brandtii
ATGAATGTAAAATTCAATACTTAACATGCTTCCTTCTTTGCTGACATTGGTGTTCTTTCAACTCACAGTACAGGTTCAAAATTAAAAAGTTAATCAACAGATACTGACTACTAGCTTTTGTTAAAAAAAATACGGGAATAGTTGCCTACACAATTTACATTCAGGGGGAAAAACTGTGAACAAAACATTTTGGGGAAAGAAAACAGAGAAATCATCCTGATAATAATTGCTGTGGAAATAAGATAAAATGAGTAATCACTTTAAGCTAGAGTGATCAGAGGAAATTTCACAAAATAGCACAAAATACAAAGAGACCCTCCAGAGCATAACATTTAAATGTGGTAAAAATGAGGAGAAGAGCATTCTGGGATGGATTTGGGGGGATGATGTAAGCAAAAGTGGGGAGGTAGGAAAGCATGAGGAGACATGTGGAACTACATATAAGAATGGACATCAGTTTCCATTGCCCTAGGAGCTGTATGAGAAAATAAACAAATGAGACTATATCAAAATAAAAA
>NW_005288013.1:0-518 GCF_000412655.1 Myotis brandtii
GCAGGAGGCAGCCAATCGATGTTTCTCTCTCATTGATATTTTTCTCTCTCTCTTCCTCTCTATGAAATAAATTTTTAAAAAATTAAAAATAAATAGAATAAGAAAGCTATGGGGGAAGATGTACCAGGGTGCTAGTGTGGCTAGGGAAGACTTCTGCAAGAAGGTGATATTCGAGTTTTGTGAGCAAGGAAGAAACTGGAAGATGAACTCAAAGAAGAAAGGAAATCTTTTAGGGTTTTTTAGACTCTTAAAATGAATTAGGATTTAATTCTTCAAAGCAATGACAAATAATTAAAGGTTTTCAACAAGAATGTAAAGAGATCTGCTTTGGTTTTTAGAAAAGATCGCTCTGGCTGCTGTGCACAGCAGGGTTGGCAAAGTTTTTCTGTAAGGGGACAGTTAGTAAATATTTTAAGCTTTTCGAACCAGATAGCCCATGTTCCCACTACTCAACTCAGCTGCTACAGCATGAAAGCAAACACAGAAAATACATACATGAAAGTATGAGTGGGCATGCA
>NW_005288014.1:0-518 GCF_000412655.1 Myotis brandtii
TGGATTGTTTATTTTTGTTGCAAAGTAAAAGAATAGCTTTTTGGCTTCCAAATGGTCAAATAAATCATGAAACTGTTAATTTGCCCAGCAATTTATATCTATACTTGATACTGTATAAGAACTCTATAGATGTGTTTATCAATTTTAGGTAAATAATAGTGAACTTGATGGATATTAATGGTGGTGTCTTTGAAGTAATGACCCCAATTTGCTCACACCTTTCTGTATCCATGCCATTTGTTAGTGTCCTCCAGACTTTGGACTTGGTCATCTGATTTGCTTTGGTCAACGGGACAGCAGGAAGCACATATAAGGCAGCAAAGACTTGAAAAGCACTTGCACATTAGTGCTTACGCTCTTGCTGTGTTTGACATGCTGCCACCATGTAAATAAGCTCTAGCTAGCCTCTGAGTGATGAGACACATGAGACACATGGCTCAGTCATTCCCATTATTTCAGCACATAGGAGCCAAACTCCAGACCAGAGTGAAGCCTTCCTAGATCATGCAGTTTCCAGC
>NW_005288015.1:0-518 GCF_000412655.1 Myotis brandtii
CAGTGGAGTGGCCAGTGGAGTGGCTGGCGGAGTGGCCGCCGGAGTGGCCAGTGTGCTAGTGAGCTCTGCACTCTGGGGATGAAACCCTGGTCCTCTGGCAGGATGGAGGAGCCGAAACTCACACTCAGTTCAGGCTGAGGCTAAAGCTGGTGTATGTCAATGGTGACTCCTGGCTCCCAACCCAAATAACATCAAGGGAATAGCTTCTAAGTAGAAACATTTAGTCAATGAGTCCGCCAGGATTTTCAGTGAAAGGCATCTATCAAATACAAGTTCATGGTCAAAGATGGTCCTGCATTCAAGGAACTGAGACACCATGCGGGAACTTCAACAGAAAAGCAACTGGGCTCAACAAAAGGCATTCTTCAAGCAACCGGAGAATGAAGCAGATCGCTCCAAAGGGACACTATTGGGCAGACAGCAGACTCCTCCGAAGCTACAGTGAAAGCCACTGGTCCATGGATTAGTGTCACCAAAGAGCTGAGGGGAAAGTGAAAACTGTCAGCCAAAAATGTGTG
>NW_005288016.1:0-518 GCF_000412655.1 Myotis brandtii
GGTTGACACTCAACCATTGAGCCATGCTGGCCAGGCTTAAAGAGTATTGATTTTAGTTCTGTCAAGCAGTTATTTTACAGGAGGCCTGTTTTGGTAACATGACAGATTGACTGAAGGCTTTGTTAGAGTGGACATAATGTAGTTCTTAGTCTACTGTATGATTCTTACTCCTAATATATGATCTTCTGATAGTTCAGTTGAATGCCAGGTTATAAGGTCTCCCATTCTAGCTGAATCAAAGCTCCAATGTCAAAGCTCCCAGTATTGTGTGACTTCAGGTATCTCTGCTCTTATCTCAGCCCAGTAGCAGCCACTGTCCTAAGTCTTGTGAAGTGTCACCCTGTGTTTGTGCAGCCCAACCCTTGGGCAAGAACATGCAGAGAATTACCCCCACATATCTAAACACCACACTTCACACCCATACCTCTTGTCAGTCACCTCCTTTCCAGTGCATAATTCCATTAGTAGTACTGCTTTACCATCCCAAACTTCAATTTATGTTCCCTCAGCATAATGGG
>NW_005288017.1:0-518 GCF_000412655.1 Myotis brandtii
TCCTACATGCCCCCTACTGGAGATCAAGCCCGCAACCTGCAACCTGGGCATGTGCCCTGACCGGGAATTCAACTGGAGACCTTTTGGTGCATGGGACGACAACCAATCAACTGAGCCACACTGGCCAGGGCACTAGCTCCAACTCTTAAGACTGGCAGCCTGTGGTCTGGCTTTTTGCAGAGCAGCAACCCATGTTCCTCTCATCCCTCATCCCTGGGGACCTGGAGATGTGGCAGGTATCTGCCTTACTTCCCATTCACCCTGCAGAACCATTCACTGGTTCAAAACCTCGGGGTCTTTTAAGTTCCTCCTATTGTTGCACATAGCGCTACTACAGACATCTTGAAAGTGGTTCTGTAAGGAAGGTCACTAGATATGGAACTGCTGGGTAACATACCCTAAATTGAACAGATCTTCCTAAGTTACCAGTTTAAAGTTTCACCAGGCATTTAATGAAAGTTCTTGTTTTCTTACATCCTCCCCAAACTTGTTATGATCAAAACTTTAATAAGTGTCTA
>NW_005288018.1:0-518 GCF_000412655.1 Myotis brandtii
ACACACACACACAAATTTTGTACACCGGGCCTCTAGTCACTCTATAAACCACTTGTCCTTCCCATGTTGTCTTCTCTTCGGTAAAACAGGGATAGTAATAGAGCTTAACTCTCTAAATAGTTGTGATATTTGAATAATATTCAGAAAAGTTTAGATAGTCTCTCAGACAATGCAAATTTCCTTCAATTCTCACAACTTCCAAAAATTCCTACAGAATACCAATGCAACTGTTGGAAAAAATATTTTTTAAAAACACATTTGATATCATATTTCAGCTCTGGTACAGAAAATTACCAAAAAGCACCCCTGTTAAATAATAACTATCAGTTTGATGGGCATATATTATGCACCTCATTTAATCTCACGCCGACTCTATAAAAAAGTTAATACCATTCCCATGAAGATCAGAAAACAAAGGTTCAGAATGGTTAGGCAAATTGCCCAAGGTCATACACAGGGTGGGGCAAAAATGGGTTTCAGTTGTTCTTATGGAAGATGATACAATAATTAATACATAG
>NW_005288019.1:0-518 GCF_000412655.1 Myotis brandtii
CTCCAACCACCTCAGATCTCTGCGGCCCTTCCATAGCCGTGTCTCCGTCTGAATTTCTTCTAGAGATTAGTTGCACAAAAATGCGAATATAATTAACACTATTAAACTGTATACTTTAAAATTGCTAAGATGATAAATTTTATGTTGTATGCATTTTACTATAATTTTTTAAAGCCAAGAAAATAAGGTTTGTGTCTATCTGGTGGAACAAAGCCTTTCCCCACCTATTCTCTGGAGTTTTTTGAAACTGTAACTGTCTCTGCATGCACAGGTAGCCATGTTTCTGACACTTAGAACATTCAGATGAATGGCTCCAAGGATCCTGTGTAAATCAACTGGAAGCAGCGGAGCATGGCTGCTGACAGCAGAGAAGAATCCATGGCTGGTAGAGCTTGATGAGGTGCCACTTTGAAGAATAGGGAGTTGGGGTTTGGCTGTGTCCAATACCACAAAAGGCTCTAGATTGAGAAAATCCAGATCAGAGCTTTCAACTAACTTGACAACTGACACATGCTGTA
>NW_005288020.1:0-518 GCF_000412655.1 Myotis brandtii
CCAGCAGTTGTGGAACTTGTGTTGATTTGAAGGGTCCATATGATCAGAGCAGCCTCCCCATTTTTCTGCCCCCCTATTCTTTGTGGGGGCTTCCATCGTCAAGGTTGCCTCATGATTCAAGATAACTGGTGGAGCCCCAGCCATCACATCCACATCCCAGGTGGAATGAAAAACGAAGAGTCCGTCAGTTGAGTGAACCCTCCTGTGAGCCCTACCACTGAGCTCTGCTCACATAGCCTTGGCTGCCCTCAATCTCAGGAGACTGAAGGTCGTTCTCTTTGAGCTCAGCACATTGCTGCCCCCAGTAGAGCTGGACCTCTGTGACTGAGAAAGAAGGTGAACATGGAAATCTGGTATGCAGCCAGCAGGTTCTGGGATGACCCTTCTACCCTGCCTCTTCTTCACAAAATTCATTTCCAAATCTAAGTTCTATGTCTGACCTAGAAAGAGCCCAGTTAAGCCAGCCGGCGTGCCTCAGTGGTTGAACATCTGTCTGTGAACCAGGAGGCTGCGGTTTG
>NW_005288021.1:0-518 GCF_000412655.1 Myotis brandtii
AAAGCAGCTAAATTTGTGGATTCATGAGATGACAACTGATTTAGTAAAGCATAATGAGCAGTGTTTTGAGGAGAGCCAAAGAAACTACGGCCAGGAAAATGTTAAACTCTTCTCAGCCAGTGCTGACTGACTAACACATTTCAAAAGGTGATACGGTGTGGAAAGCATTAAACTTGCAGGTGAGGCAGGCTCTGCAGACCAGGAGCCTGTGGGAGAACTTGTAAAACACCTGCTAAGTGTTGTACAGGAAAAGGGTTATGTGGAAGCGCAGGTGTGCATTGCTGTTGGGATTGGCTTCTCTTACAGGGAGGTTGGCAAATGAACATATATGACAAAATGGGGTTTTGGCTATACATACATATATATAGGGCGGCAAAAGACAACACTTCAAGATATTTCTCACATTGCACTTTTATGTTATTTTTTAAATTAGCATACAGTACAATGCCATAGATGATTTTGTGTTTCTATGTTCTGGTACTTAGCACAGAGCCTGGCTCATAGATAGGAACAATAAA
>NW_005288022.1:0-518 GCF_000412655.1 Myotis brandtii
GGTTGCTTAGGCTTTTATATACATTCTACCTTAAAATACTTAAGTCACAGAATAGCTCCACAGAATGGTTCTTTGGTCATATGGCTTACTTTTTAAATGACTGTAATATTTCAATAAATTGCATGCTTTATTTCCCCAATAAATTTCCTTAGAAATGTATGCAATAAATCTACATAAGCCATACTAAATACAGAGCTCTGAATATAGAATTCTGTCAAGCAAATATGACACAGCATCAACTTATGTCCCAATTTAAAGGCTATCAAAAGCATAAATACTTCTTATTCTGCAAAAAAGTAATTTTCTAAAAAGCAACAAACTCGATCTCTTTAGCATCTTGCAATAATAAAAAATTATGCACCTTTCATGCATACAAGTTACTGAATAACTGATTCAACAAAGTAGATTTGGTTCTAAAATTAACAAATGAATGTGCTCCCCACACATTGTAGGGTTACTAGGAGCTCAAAAAAAAGGTACCAGGTCGCCCAGCTGGTGTGGCTCAGTGGTTGAGCATC
>NW_005288023.1:0-518 GCF_000412655.1 Myotis brandtii
CAGCACAATTAAATCAAAACATATGGCAGAGCTGAAGTCACTTTAAAATTAGAACATTCACTGTATTTATTATTAAATAAAAAGGAACTGAAGTGATTGAAATCGGTACCTAGTACAAGAAGTCAGGATGCATAATTCAATAAACATATGGAGAAAGAAGCAAGGAATTAATGGCAACACAGTTTTTAATGAATTGGAAAACTGATTTAGAGTGTACTGTATCCTTGTAGGAGCTGAATCTTAGGCAGGGGGAAGGAGGAGGGGAGGGAATAAGAATAAAACCAAAAAAATAAAAACAAACAGAATTGAATAATCGAAAGAATACAACCTTTCTAAATTTTAGGCTCTAATAACATATTTTAAAGATAAAGACAAATATAGAGATGAAGTGGCTATCGCCATGCAGATGGGATTATAAAATTATGGGATTGCCATATGGAAGCACACAGCAATAAATTCGATGAGTTTGGCAAAGCACATGATCTTTGAGGAACTTATCATGAACTAAAATTTGTTTA
>NW_005288024.1:0-518 GCF_000412655.1 Myotis brandtii
CACTGTATTTTGACCTGTGGTGGTCAAAATACCTACCATGTCTCAAAAATCACATTATACTATCATCCTATCATCTCAAGCTTACTTTGTTTACAACACACATTGGGCTGGTTTGTGTGGGCTCTGGATTGGATTGCTCATATCTAAATTCTTGTTTTCCCACTACCAGCTGTGTGTCCTTGTTCAAGTTACTCAGCTTCTATAGGCCTCATTTGCTCCATCTGTAATATGAAAGTAATTAGTACCTACTTTAAAAGGTTGTCCTTAAGTTTAAAAGTGATATGTACATAGTAAATAATCAATAACAGCTATTATTAGTATAAAGATTTTGGGGCTGCATTATTTCCATCTCCCATTTCCCCTCCAATATTTTTGGGGTATAAGACACTAGGCACCTCTCATATTCTTATTCATTTTCTCATCTTATATTGTTGTCCTCTACAGGAACCACTTTCATAGGTTTATCAAGGCAATTGTCTCCCTCTCCTTCTTTCTTTCTTTCTTTCTTTCTTTCTTTC
>NW_005288025.1:0-518 GCF_000412655.1 Myotis brandtii
ATACATGCTCCAAACAGGAGGGGAAATAGAGTCACCTCTCAAAACGGAAGCAGTGGGTGTCCTTTGTGTAGCAGTGTGATGAAGGAAGACACGGAGGAGGGCCCTACGGTTGTTGAGAATGAACGAGCAGGAGTTCTGCTCTGCTCTTTGGGTGACGAATTAATTTGCCATAATAAAGAGGAATGAGACATTCTTATTGTTATTGATAACAGTCTCCTTCCCATCCTTCTACGTTGGGTAGAGGCCTATGACTTAACGCCGTTGGCAAAGGATTATTTATTCATTCGGCTATTTTGCGAGATAGAAGGGGAGAGAGCCAGCCTTCGGGGGAACTAGTATTTCTCGCTGGAAACTTGACAGACTTTGTCTGTTTATCGTATCGATACCCCAGATGACGTGCCGTCAACGCCATGATAGAGATAAAGAGAGAGTCAAGAACACGGAGTCCTCCTCCTATCAATTTCGCTCCATTTTCTTTGCCGGGAGGAGAACGCTGGAAGCTGCCCTTGCTCCGTGGT
>NW_005288026.1:0-518 GCF_000412655.1 Myotis brandtii
TTGCATATTCCCTCTTTATAGATAGGATTTGGATTTAAAAAAACAATATATTTTTGTGGATTTTAGGGTGAGTTGCTGACTTCAGAAAATCACAGTTCCAAAATGAACCCCTAAAAAACACACACGGCTATTACATTTTCCAAATAACTCCGCACACTGTCTAGCTGGATCTCGACATACTCCCTTATAGCAAAAGGCGGTTTTATTGTTACATGGTTCTAAATCAATAGCTTTCATGTCTGGCACACAATACTCAGATGTTCCAGTGCAAAATTCTGTAAAATCACATGGATCAATGCTTCTCCGACATATACGTCCTCTTGGGAATAGCTGTGAGGGAAAAACAAAATTGGGGGGAAGGAATACATTTTATTCAAATGACTTGAAGTGCTTCCCACATGGCAATGAATCAACTCTTACCACACTATTCCAAGCAAGGTATTATTATCTGCTATTATAATTTACATAAACTGTCATTATAGTTAAGAATCATGAGAGGTTAAATGAAATGTCAAAGA
>NW_005288027.1:0-518 GCF_000412655.1 Myotis brandtii
CTGATTTTGTTTATTTGGGTCCTGTTGGTGAGCCTAGCTAGAGGTTAATCAATCTGTTTTATCCTTTCAAAGAAACAGCTCATGTCTTTATTAATCTTTTGTGGGGTTGTTGGTCTCTATGTCATTTATTTCTGCTGTGATCTTCATTATTTCCTTCCTGCTGCTCAGTTTGGGCTTTGCTTGTTGCTCTCTCTAACTTTTTAAGTTGTGGGGGTTAGATAATTTGTTAACTGTTTTTCTTGTTCTTTGAGTTAGGCCCGTAATGCTATGAAGTTCCCTCTAAGGACTACTTTCAGTGTGTCCCATAGATTTTGGATTTTTATTTTTAATTGTCATTTATTTCCAGGATGATTTTAATTTCTTCTTTAATCTCTTTGGTAATCCAGTCATCTATCTTTGTACATAAAAGCCCTGTGACCAGAAAGCCAGAATGACCAGAATGGCTGGTGGCTATGACTTGCATTGCGGCAGCCAACCAGCCTTATCTGGGCCCCAATAGGCCATATCCCTGACCAGCC
>NW_005288028.1:0-518 GCF_000412655.1 Myotis brandtii
CTCTCTTTCCTGTGTCTACTTCCCACCATGCTTCAGGTCTCCAAGAAGCCAACAGCCTTAATCAGAACCCAGTGGGGACAACCTTCACCCCACCCCTGGGTTCCACCTGCCTCTGCATCTCCCGAGAGCCACAGCTGGACAGTGAGGGATGGGAGATGCCAGGGAGGAATCTGAGCCTCTCCACACACTCCTGGAGCCGCCCCCAAACCAAGAGGACATGGCCAGGCGATGTCAGGTGTCATCCACCCAAAGCGAGTGTGAAGGAGGAAAACAAGGGAGTGGACGAGAACAAGGAGGAGGTGGGTGGCTGGCAGCTGGCAGATAAAAGTGTGTGAGGGCGGATGGGAGAGGGAACAGGTGGGGAAGGGTCCAGGGAGGGTGGAATTCCAGGACAGAGTGGGAGCCAGCCTGAGGGTCTTGCTCAGCCACAGAGGTCCTTTGAAAGTGGTGCGTTATTCTCCTTGTCTCTGGGCCCCGGAGCTGAGCAGAGGGCCAGGCCCATGGAACGCCCAGGAAAC
>NW_005288029.1:0-518 GCF_000412655.1 Myotis brandtii
TGGCTCCCCATGACTCTCAGGCTAAAGGTCAAACTCCGGAACTGGCCTCCAACAGGGCCCTCCATGATCCCGCCCAGTAGACGCAGCCCCTGCCTCTTCGCATTCGCTCCCGAACCACAGCCAACCTCTCCAGACCTGCTCAGTGCCTGGGATCAGCGCACGCCCTCCCGCCCCAGGCTCTCCGCCCTTGTCCTTCCCCCCATTCCTTTCCTGGTTAATTCAGATCTCAGCTCACTTTTCATTTTCTCCAGGAAATCTTCCCTGACCCCCACTCCTAGCCACGTGAAGTCTCCCAATTAACTGCACCATGAGCTTCTCTTTCTTCACTCTTATTACATTTGCAATCCTGCATGTACTTGGGATTCTTTCATTAATGTTCGTCTGCCCGATTAGACTGTAGGGTTCCACAAGGGCAGGGGTCATGTCCGATTTTGCTCCCCAACATTTAGTCCAGTGCCTGGCACATAAGTGGAAATTCAGTCAATACTAAAGCATTTGTTGACTAAAACAACAGATGG
>NW_005288030.1:0-518 GCF_000412655.1 Myotis brandtii
ATGACAGTGCTGATGAGCTCTTAATTCTCCTCTATTTATTACAGCAAATGTGGCGGTGACCTTAATGAAACATCTATTAAAGCAGAAATGTCAGCGCCATTCTTTTAAAGAGGGAGTCAAGTGCAGAAGTTCCAAAGGTCAACGTGATATTTTGAAGTGGGTCCTTCGAACATATATTATGTTTTAAGATAATATAACTGAAATCTCTTGATAATTTGATGTGTTTTAATTTTTAAAAATATGCAGGAAAGGCTAAAGTTTGGAAAGTATTGACAGTGATCTGATTTTACTTTTACTTGACTGGTTTGAATCTCTTAAAGTATGAAATTTACTTTCTCATGTAAATAATTATATCCGATTGATCATGTAAGGTGGGAAAGTGGAAAAGGTCACCAGTCAACTGACATTGGCCCTCTCAAGTGAGCAAAAGAAGGTTTACAGTTGTAATGCAAATAAGTAAAACAATCATTGATAAATACTGTAATAATACAACAATAAACTCTGTTTCACGTACTCAC
>NW_005288031.1:0-518 GCF_000412655.1 Myotis brandtii
ACAAAATTCAACATCCTTTTATGATAAAAACTCTCGATGAATTAGGTATTGAAGGAATATAATAAAGGCTATATATTAAAAGCTCTCAGGTAACATCATGCTCAAAGATAAAAACTGAAAGTTTTTTCTCTAATATCAGAAACAAGACAAGGATGCCTACTCTCACTACGTCAACTCAACATAATACTAGGAGTTTTAGCTGCAGCTATTAGGCAAGATAAAGACATTCAAATTTAAAAAGAAGAAGTAAAATTGTTTCCATTTGAAGATGACATGATCTTATATATAGAAAACCCTAAAAATTCCATGAAAAAACTGTTTGAACTAATAAACAAATTTAGTGAAGTTTCAGAATAAAGAATCAATATAAGTAAATCAGTTGTCTCTACACTCTAACAAGAAACTATCTGAAAAAGACATTAAGAAAATAATCCCTTTTATAATAGCATTAAAAAGAATAAAATACTTGGGAATGCTTTAACCAAGGGTGTGAAGAAGACAGAAATAAGTGGAAAGAT
>NW_005288032.1:0-518 GCF_000412655.1 Myotis brandtii
TTTCTGGAATTGAGTATCATTTTCCTGGTTTGCCTGAATCACATGCTCCCCCCTGGGCAGGGAAGTGGGACAACACAACTCAAACCCACGGAGAGAGATGGTACATTGTACCTTCCCCCAAAGGAAGTGGGGATGACTATCAAGTGAGCAAAACAAAACAAAATAGCATCTGTCCATTGTAGGTCTGTTAATCCAATAGCAGTAAGGGGCATCGTCCAGATTTGAATTCAGATTTATAAGCTCCAAAGCATGTCTCCCCCTTTACACAGATCTTCATCTCCAGATAATTGTCATTTAAAATCCATCATGAGATCATTTCTCAATCTCTTCACCTTCTGTGGGAAAATATGCCATTTTGTTAAGGAAATGATGTTTAAAATCACCAGCATACTTCTGGGATGTCTCATAACAAGCCTATCAACATACAGGGGCATCTTATTTCTAAAAGCTAGAAATCTTCTAAATTCTAGCTTAAAATGTAACACTTTAGAGCAGTGGTTCTCAACCTTGGCTGCACA
>NW_005288033.1:0-518 GCF_000412655.1 Myotis brandtii
GTAGTTTTCTTGTTCCATTCATCAAAACCTGCCTTTTATTAAAATGACATTTATTTGTAAATGTGTCTGACTTTCCCTCTGAAACTGTAAACACCCTCTTGGTCCCTTACCTACTGCACCCTGCACATAGTAAGTGCTCAAGGAATGCTAATTGAGGGAAAACAATTTAAATGTCCTCAAATAGAAGCCCCATGAGTCGGGTATGGTCCAGGCATGCAGTGGGTTTTATGCAACCATTACAAATGTGATATGTGTATTTAAAGATACAGAAGCATAGCTATTGACATTTACATTTCTACTGCCTTGGCATGACCACAGCTACTCATGGAACATTCCACCTGCTTTCAGGCATCTCCCTGTACCCTTGCAGTGAGTTAGGTGGAGGCATGTGTGTGAGTATATAGCCAATGGAATGTGAGTACAAGTGTCCATTAGTAAATACATTTATTCTACTAAAGCAATGAAAAGTCCATGCATGATCCTCCAGGCTTTCTTCTTCCACCCTGGAGACCAAGATG
>NW_005288034.1:0-518 GCF_000412655.1 Myotis brandtii
ACCAGGAATCAAACCATGACTTCCTGGTTCATAGGTCTACAATCAACCACTGGGTCACGCCAGCCGGGCAAGGCAGTATTTTTAAAACATAAAGAGAGCCATATCCAATCATTGACATCGGTATGGTCTATGTGGCTCCCCAAATCCATCATGGCCCAGGAAAGGGAGTCCTAGAAATGATCAGGGCAGTAGGCATGCCTGAGAAATCACCACGGAACCTTTGTGAAGCCTTATCTCAAAGTTTCAGAATGATTGCTAATAACATTGGACTTTGACTCAATCTGTTGGCCAAAAGTCTTTAAGTGCCAAGTGCAGGCTTAGCGGCCTCTGAGGAGCCCCATGTGTGCCTGTCTTGACAGTGCCAGTTGTCTGTGAAGCACTGGCAGGAAGATTATAGGGCTAATGCGGGTACGTTATACAGCAGCCCACCCTGTCTCCTCTTGCTAAGGACTTCATTTCTTTCTGTTGCATCATTCAGGCGATTTACTGTGTTTGGTCACTTACCAAACACAATTAAG
>NW_005288035.1:0-518 GCF_000412655.1 Myotis brandtii
GTCGTACTTGCTCAGATCTGCATAAAACTTAAGGTTCGAGCAGGGACGTTTCTACACAAAAGCGCGCCGCCCGGCTCCTGGTGGTGGAAACGGCCCCGGGACAGGCTCCGAAGACCGCATCGGGACCGTCTTGTCACGGGGCCAAGCCCCCGTCTCCTCGGAATGCTCCGTTCTTGCCAGAGGGCCAGAGCGCTGTAAACGCTTTACAAACCTTACATTTTAACAATGCCGCCCAGCAAAAACGGCTCGCTCTTAATGGCCATCTGTATACAGTCTCTTTTTATTTAGGAAAATCTATTTTAAATTAAATATCATAAGCCCACGAGCCATGGCAAACAATATTTTCGACCATATGCTCTGAATTAATTCGCCAAACATTGCAACCTCTATTTTCTTAGTAGAACGTCGCCCCGCCCTGATGTGGGCACGGTGAACCCCGAGGCTGGGAGCGGAGGAATTTCCAATCAGGCCACCAAGGACAGGATCATGGCAAGGAACCAATAACCGGGGGGGCCCCC
>NW_005288036.1:0-518 GCF_000412655.1 Myotis brandtii
TGTTTGTATCTTTTCTTATTAATCTGATTATCTTTGACTTTGTTCCAGACACTGGATTTTTATATGTACTGTTTTTGTCTACGATAAATGGATCTTTCTCCAAAGAGAATTTTATCTTGCTTTTGCCCATTTCAGGGAGTCTAAGTAAGCGAGGGCTGCCTCAATTAGCCCTTGAAGCCTGAGGTGTCCTGGGTCAGCCAGAGAACACATTTAACTCTAGATCACGTGTACATTGAGTTTTTCAATGTTCCTCTTTTGGTACATTCTGGTCTTTGACCTTTGACTGTCCTGTGAGTCAGCTCCAGGAGCACCGAGTTGAGGTAGGCCAATGCCTCTAAGGGCAAAGGGATGGCTGTGCCCTTTCCCTATACACCTTCTCCAAGATACCAGCCCTCACTATATATTTTAGGACATTAATTAATTAAAGGTTCTGATGTTATTTTATCCAACTATTTAGATAATAAAGAAGGGTAGTTTGAATGTTCTCAAATGTAATTACCAGGATTAAGGTCAAAAGA
>NW_005288037.1:0-518 GCF_000412655.1 Myotis brandtii
ATCAGGGCCTTCCGGCTGCTGGCCGGGGCCTCCCTAGCCTGGCTCTTGGCTGCCGGGGCAATCCACACTGCCCCTTGGTGATCAGCGCATGTCATACTGAGCGATCGGTCTCCCGGTCAAACTCCTAGGGGGATAATTTGCATATTAGGCTTTCATATATATAGATAGAGTATGTCATTAATAACACAATTTATATGAACTATATGGGACATATATAACACATGTGCATGTATTAATTGCATAAAAAGAGCTATAAAAGCACAAAGAAAAATACAATTAATTCCACCTGAATTAATTGAAAAAAGCTTCACATGAATGGAACATTTTAGCAGTACCTAGAAAGGTGAGTGCAATTTTGCCAGCTGAAGAAACAGCAGAAGAGAATGGCTTGGTCAGGCAAATGCTTGGTACACATAGACATCAATAAATAGTGGCAACAATGCCTCTTCTAGGAGTCTATCTATCATCATCACTGCATTAGGATTTGTTATGGAATATGTGATAATACATACTTGGCT
>NW_005288038.1:0-518 GCF_000412655.1 Myotis brandtii
CCGGAATCGAATCTGGGACCCTCCAGTCCGCAGGCCGGCGCTCTAACCATTGAACAACACCACCTGCGGCCCAACGCTGAGGTCAGTGTCCTGGATCGGCCTCTGTGCCTGGTAGGGGATGGGCACGGTGGCAGCTCCCACTGCCTGCACACCTCGCTGCCTCCCTGCCAGGGGGACCCAGAGCTGGAGTCCCAGACCGAGAGGCCCTCCCCGGGGCCCGGTGGACGTCACGGCTCGGTCACTGTGGCGGAGAGGATCTCTGAGCCGACGGCTCACATCTGGACCCTGTGATTGGTGCAGGGAGGGAGGGTTTTTCTGAACAGGGGGCTCCTGTCCTGGGCAGACAGACATCAGCCCACCACTTGGGGCTCACAGTTCCTGACGCCCCCGATCAGACTCCCCTGGACCCGTGGTGAGGGGCACAGCCTGGGGGGCAGGTTCCCCGGTCCTGGAGCCCAGGGCTTGGCACTCCATAGAGGATGGGGGTTTTTCGGTTGCATTTGGGGGGGACACATGTC
>NW_005288039.1:0-518 GCF_000412655.1 Myotis brandtii
CACATTGATGTTTCTCTCTCTCTGTCTCAGACCTCCATTTCACTCTCTAAAAATCAATGGAAAACTATCTGTGGGTGAGGATGAACAAAAATAAATAAATTAAAAAACTAATGAACTGAGCAGTTATTAAGGTTGCCTTCTTTATCAGTGATCTGGTTCTACCTTTTGTTTCAGCTCAATAGCTAAAGAGGCTGAAGTCTATGGAAAAGGCCAGATCTTAAGACATTAACTCACCAAAATGATCTGAAGGAAGATCTCATACTGCCGCACATTATAGAGTGCTTCTTTTAACATATATGGCTGCAGGTCTGCAGCCAGGAGCGGGTTCTCTGTCACCTTCTCGAGGATGGCCGTGTAGCGGTATGCCTGTTCTTGAGCTATCTGTAGTTGGGAGTCAATATGTTGAGTGGTGGCTGGGATTGCTTCCCGTAGAATAGCTGGCACTGTTTTTAAAGGTATTGAGAGAGACATTAAGAAATCTAAGCCCTGGCCAGTGTGGCTCAGTTGGTTGAGTGTTG
>NW_005288040.1:0-518 GCF_000412655.1 Myotis brandtii
CCTTGAGAGCAAAAGCTGCCCCACATCAGGGAATATATGATAATGTTTTCTTGAATCACCCCCATTCACAGAGTCACTATCTGGGGCCTCTGCAAAATCTGGTCAAAGCCTCAAAAGCCAATAGTAGAAGATAAGCAAGGCCCTTAAAAGGGTTAAAAAAAATCATTTTCCATGAGCTCCTTAAAAAGCAACAAGAACCAAAACAAAGAAACAAACAGTACCATTAGTAGAAAAAGCTTCAACCCCACTTTGCAAAGCTGATTTATTTCCAGCCTTTTTTTTATTCCATTTATTACCTAAAGGATAATGCACACATTGTCAAAATGTGGTTAAAAAAAGAAACCTATTACATAACTGTAATCGGCCTGGCAGCTATTGTTGTAGTGAACAAACTGGACATCTCATCTCCAAGGCCTAGATTCCAAGTTCTGAGGCCCAGGCATTCTCTTAGGGTGGTCCTGTCAGCCACCTTCTGAGACAAAAGGGCATTACAATTCTAGAGGTCACCATGTGAATCT
>NW_005288041.1:0-518 GCF_000412655.1 Myotis brandtii
TCAGAGAAGAAGGGAGAGGGAGATAGAAACATTAATGCTGTGAGAGAATCATGGATCAACTGCCTCCTGAACGCACCATACTAGGGATCAAGCCCACAATCTGGGCATAGTTTAAAGCAACTGTGTTTCAATGCTTAAAGCACTAAATTACAAGCTGAAATTTATTATAAAAAATAGAAAACTATAAAAATGGCAAAGCAGATTTGAAAAAGCACAAAACAGATCTTCTAAAATGTAAGCATTCAATAACCAAAATTGAAAACCTTAAAGGTCAGATTTGGAAGTAGATTGGGGTAGCCAATTGGACACCGAGTAGAAAGAACTAGTGAACTAGAAAATCATATTAAATTAGAATACAGTATAGAAATTTTTAAAAAGGATTAACAACAGAAAATAGAAAATAAAAGACATATAAAAGGAGGATCCAATATGCTTTTTAAATTGTCTTAAATTTATTGGGGTAACATCTATACTAATAAAAAGCTAATATGCTAATGGTCGATATGCTGTAACGGGTA
>NW_005288042.1:0-518 GCF_000412655.1 Myotis brandtii
TTGTTTGTTTTTGTATCTCTAGCATTTTTGTTGTTGTTCTTAGGATTTCCATCTCTGCTTACGTGACCCATCTGTTCTTACATGGTACCTACTTTATCCATTAGAGCTGTTGGTATATTAACCACAGTTGTTTTAAACTCCTGACTTGATAATTCCAACATTCCTGCCATGTCTAGTTCTGATGCTTGCTGTCTCTTCAAATTGTGGGATTTTCTTGTTTTTTTGTGGGGTTTTTTTTTTGCTTTATGGTATGCCTAGTCATGTTTTTCTTGATAGCTTGGTATGTTGTACTGTGTAAAAGGAACTGCTGTATATATGCCTTTAGTGAAGTGGCAATGAGGTGTGGAAAGAGGTAAGCATTCTAGTCCTATGATTAGGTTTCAGCCATTTAGTGAACCTGTGCTTCTGGGTGTTATATGTGCCTCTCAGTTTTTTTCTGCCCCCTTAGGTGGGACAGTATGGCTAGAACAGGATGGAGTGGGTTATTTCCCTTCCCCTAGGTCAGTTAGGATCTGATA
>NW_005288043.1:0-518 GCF_000412655.1 Myotis brandtii
GAGAGAGAGAGATCAGAAAGCGACTGGGCTAGAAGGACGCTGGCCTGGAGGCAGAGCAAGGAGTCCTGTGAAGGGGTGAAGGGACTTACTGGGAAAGGCTCCTGCCAGGTTGCTCCCACGATGGAGGGCCTCACGATGGCAATGTTTAGGTTGCCGCCCTCCTGGTGCACCACCATCTCCCCCAAGGCCTTGGTGTAGGTATACGTATTGGGCCGATCCCCAATCAGCTTGGGCGTGATCTCATCAATAATAGCATCATCTAACCACCTAAAGTTAGTCCGAGGAAAAAAGAATTCCAGCAACAAATGTTACACAATAGACCGAAAAACACTGTGAGCCACAGACAATCAAATAAAACGTCCATGTTCTAGCTTGAGTTCTGGAATTGAGAACAGTCACTAGAGAGTGAGGCTGAGTGGGAACCTGTCCAAATCATGTACAATGGCTGAGCCCAATCTCACCAGGTGAATCCTACCTCCTCCCACCTAGATGGACAGGTTTAACAGCTATGAAATCTA
>NW_005288044.1:0-518 GCF_000412655.1 Myotis brandtii
TGAGAGGCACTGGACTGAGGGAATAATCAAATTGCTTTAAAAAGATAATTCTGGCCACAGCTTAAAGGTGAACTGGACTGTTCTAACCAAGAAGTGAGACTTAAGTGTGAACTTAAAGGTGAACTTAAATGTTCTCATACACACACCAAAAATGGAGAACTGGCCTGATTAAAAAAAAATATGACAAGAGAAAGGTAAATAAGCTGAGAGGCTACTCAAATCGCTTGGGCAGGAAGTAATCATGGTTAAATATGAGCCAGCTTCAATGGGACCAAAAAGGATGGAGGGCAGGTAGGATCCCCCGCATTGGTCAGGGTATACCAGTTTCCTCTGATGAACTTTACAGGCTTCTGGTTCATTGTACTAGACAGAGGAGAACACATATCCACTCCTATATCCTTCTCATTATCGGTCTTTCTATATTTCTAATTGAGTTCTTAGGACTGGTTAAAGTATATTTTTTTACTACATAAAAGGTTTCAATAACAACCATGATGGGTTACTGTCATGATTTTATC
>NW_005288045.1:0-518 GCF_000412655.1 Myotis brandtii
GTAATTTTGAATGAGGGAACCTGAATTTTCATTCGGTAAAGTGCATAGCTGGCCCTGAGCAGGCTTCTGCTTCACCTTCTTTTCTGGACACCATGCAGAGCCCCGTAATCCAGGGTAAATGTAAGATAAATTCTCTGAAATCCTCTCTTAACAATCTTGCCTTTCTTGCTAAAAAATAGTGTCTGTCTTGCTAAAGAATCAAAAATCCAAATTTAGGTTAAAAATTTGAATAACTCTCCCTTTTGAAGTCTCTTGCTAGTCATTTTTACCTCCACCCTGGCTTCTCCAAGGCAGCAAAAATCTTGGGATGTTTAGGGAGACACCACATATATAGAAATTCAAACAGAAAAACATATTAGCATAGTTTTTATGTTATACACTTGTTTAAAAAAATAGATGGTTTAAACGTTGGCCTTAAATATGACGAAGTTTCTTCATCTTTTGTAACAAATGCAGATTAATAAAAGTAAAATAAATACCACAACAGAAAAACTCATGAAAATGAATACAAATAGCTC
>NW_005288046.1:0-518 GCF_000412655.1 Myotis brandtii
GTGGCTCAACACAGCTGGCCCTAGTGGAGGATCTAGCCCCGTGTGCACGTCACGGCCCTGGTGGTGTCCACTGAGGCGTCCACTTGCCCTTCGCTGACTAATGGCTGGAGATGCTTGACACAGAAGCAGAGAAGCTAATGGGTGTGGTCAATACGTATTTATTAAGCACCCACTGTGAGCCCCGAATCGTCCCAAGGCTGTGATGGTGCAAGAAATGTGGACGCATAGTCCTGTTTCCTGAGACCTTACGACTGGACCTTACGGTGAGATCAGTCACTCAAGGCCTGGGCTAGAGCTGCTTGCAGGGAATGAGGTTTCGGAAAAGAAAAAACACTGGCGTGGATTTCACAAGACTGAGCGTCCTGGATCACGTGCAATCAGTGCACTCTATGGCCTGCGAAGGGATTCTTAACAGAAACTTACTTTACCAAACCGTCTTCCACGTACAAATCAGCGTAAAAGGACTGGTCATCGTTCACAACCTTCCCACCTTTGATCAGAAGGCGATCACTCTATTG
>NW_005288047.1:0-518 GCF_000412655.1 Myotis brandtii
TTCTTTACCTGAAGAGATCACACTGTCTTTGAAAAGTGGTGGGTGTAAACCCATCATGGGTTGACACTATTCCAAATTCCATTGCTATAGCAAAGGTACTATTTTTACATTCCAGGCAAATTTTATCTGAGGAATTAGGAAGCACTGGCTGACTGTGGGATAACAAAATCTAATTTTGGCTTATTGTTTTTCTTTCAAAGAAAAGGAGGCACAGGTTTTTCTTAATTTATTAATGACATCACAATTCAATTAAAAATTTGATGCTTAAATATATACATTTTACAAGATTTATTTTTTAAAAATCAGATATTTTGGGGTACTTGGATAATATTTTTATTGACTTATTTTAAAAGGAAGCAGCAAACACATTACACTGACATTTAAAAAGTATTTAGTTGTAATCTAAAGTATAAACTTTGGTTGTAAATAAAAATATTTTTAAAAGAACCAAAATATTAAATAAATCTATAAATACCAATGTTCATATTATGGGGGTGCCAGAAGGAGAAGAGAGAGAG
>NW_005288048.1:0-518 GCF_000412655.1 Myotis brandtii
CCTTCCTCTCTGAAATCAATAAAAAAAAATTATTTAAGAAAAATCAAATGAGAACAGAAACTGCAGGGGCAGGCAGAAGGCAAGTCTGTCAGGAACGTGGGGGACAGTGAGGACTGTGCTGGACATTGCAGTGAGCCCCGAGTTCCCTGGGCCCCCCGGGCCTGAGAGTGTGGTTTCAAAAACTGAAGTGCCTCAAGTTTTCAGGAAAGTGAAACTTTCAAAGGAGCGAGGATCTGGAAGCAGCTCGAGGCTTACTGTGTGCCCTCCCCCAAATGATTCACCCTTTCCGGGCCTCGATGTTCTCATCCATAAAGTGGGGATGATGAGCTTTGCCTAGCTGAGCTGCCGCATGTTACAGAGCACAATCCGAAGGGCTGTCGGCAAATACGTCTTCAATGGAGAGTTGCTTTGGGTGAGGCAGAAGCATCTTCGTCGGACTGGTTCTTACAAAGATCGCTGAGAGCCAGGGACGAGTGTTTAAACTGCAACCTCGCAAAAGCAGGGCGAGGCCAGGTGTT
>NW_005288049.1:0-518 GCF_000412655.1 Myotis brandtii
GGGTAGACACTGGTGGGAATGGGCTTCTGTCATGCATCTCTCTAAGCCCATGGCAACCATGCAGACATACTGCCCCATAATCCAATCTGCTGTCCTTCCTCCTAACGTGACCACCATGGACTACACCCACTCATGCACCTGCAGGTAACGGGAAGAGGAAGTGGCCACAGCCGCTGGTCACATACATCGTAGACATCCAAGTCCTTCCTTTGTTTAACACGTGCTCTCTCCTGTGTAACTGCCCCTCAGAGTTATCCCCACCAACAGGTAGAGAAAGGGGCAGAGTTGTTGTCCTAAGGGTCCTTACTGGGGTATTGTCTCCATCTCTAAAGCAGATGTCTTAGGACCGTGCAGAACTAAACAGCTTGCAACTCTGTGGTTGGATACCCAAAACAGCATGGCCAGTGTGGGTCATTGTCATTTGTGAGTGAATATTCTGGTCAAACTGAATGCTACCATTCTAGTCACATCATAATGCTACCATTATTGGGATCTCTGTATCATAAAAAGAAATATAT
>NW_005288050.1:0-518 GCF_000412655.1 Myotis brandtii
CCTGCAGACCCAGGGGGGTGCCCATTGCACAGGCTTCTGTCTTGTGAGTCCAGCATACTCAACAAGATGGAAGTGGGGTGTGGAAGAAAGTCCGAGGCAAATCTGCTTCAGAAAGAATGTGTCTTCGGGAGCACGTGGCGGGGAGCTGCCATCGCAGGGGTCACGCAGCGTCCAGACCTGCCCACGTCCAGGCTCACCTTCCTGTGGGGATCTTGACTTTGGATGACAAGGCTTTATTTGTAAATATGCTCCTAATATGCAACTTTGAGAATAAAATAGAAACATCATGTATTTTAAAATATAAGATGAAGTGTGACGCACTGTATACAATTTAATATATATTTTTAGGGGTTTTGTTATTTAAGAAAATGGAATGTAATGGTACTTAACTTTTACAAAAGAGAGAAAAATGTTATTTTTACTGCCTGGAGAAAATAAATATTCTCATTGTTGTAGAAACGGGATGGGCCCTGTCTTGTCGTCTTTATGGGCGCCCCCCCCCCCCCCCCCCCCCCCCC
>NW_005288051.1:0-518 GCF_000412655.1 Myotis brandtii
TTCTCCTTTCCCTTCACACAGCTGGTGTTCTAAGAGAATGACAGGGACCCCACTTGGAAGAAATATCATGCTCTCCACCTGCCCCATCACCTTCCTCATAGGGCTAATTAGTGATTTCTAATGAACTTACATGAAAAAATAACACTAATTTTCCATAGGAGAATTCCCTTTGATCATTATGTTGATCCTATCAAGAGGACCAGACAATGTAGAGTCATGAGAACGAATTTTACTAAATGACGTTAAATTTTATTAAAGAAATAAGCAAACTTCATTTTCCTCTTCTGCTGTGGATGTTTGTTTCTTTCCTGGGAAACACTCTTCTGCCTTCTCTAATGCGAGTTGTCCTCTCTCCTGGGGGGGAACCGTGTTGTGCAGTTTAGGAGGGACTAACCTCACTTCCTGCCAGCTACACAGAAGTAGGAATGTGACCTTGATCTCACGTGTGGGACCTTAATCAGAGTGCCCACATCCCCAGGCTAAGAAATAGTTAAGGAATAGAAATGCCATCAAAAGGG
>NW_005288052.1:0-518 GCF_000412655.1 Myotis brandtii
CCACACCTTCTCTGGAGCTGGCGATTGGGGCTGCACTGCTGGAACTGTGTCGAGAGCAGAGCGAGATTAAAGAGTGAGAAAGTAGAAGCCCTCCCCCTAGACCTGGATGATTTGGGGGTGAGGAGGTCTCTTTTCCAACCTGGTCCCTTCCTGAGCAAGGCCTGGGGTGAGGGTGGGAGGTAGGGGAAGTCATACGGGCAGACCAGGGACCTTTCCCTCTGCCTCGGTTGCCTGGGCAACCCTGAACACTCCCTCCTCACAGGGTCAGGGCTGGGGGTTTGGGGACCCAGGGAAGCCACTTGACATCTCCCAGGACTCGATCCTGACTCAGTGCTAATTTCTCATGGGTCACTCATTCCCCACCCTAGAGAGGTCAGGGACCAGTTGGGGAGATGTTCAGTAAACCCTTAAGACATCTATGGCCGAGACAAGCACCATGCAGAAAATAGTATATTCGTTTTTGGGGGTGCTGTTTAGGTCAGTGGTCAGGTGGTATTTGAACATAGATCAGAAGAAAG
>NW_005288053.1:0-518 GCF_000412655.1 Myotis brandtii
CACTTCTGCCTTGTTGGCAACGTTGTTCACTCGTTCACTGACAAATATTTATTGTATCTATCATGTGTGTGGCCAGCACTAGGCAGAGAATATGAGACACTTAAAATCCAAACATTAAGTATAGATCCAAATACAAAAGACAGAGACTACTAAAGCAATTTAGAGGTGGGCTGGAACGGTAAGAAGAGGCTTCACCGATTAAGTGAGGCTTAGGATGAAGAACAGATGGGGTTTGCACAGTCAGTATGGAAACTGGAGAAAATCCAACGGGGCCAAGAAAAAAAATGGGCATTATATTTTGGGGACAGGGAAGAGACTGGGAAACAGAGAAGGTGCTGTAAGGGAGGTTCTTGGGTTGGATTATAGACATCTTGAATGTCCTTCTAAATAAAGCATTCTAGCTTTACTCTGTGGTACTAATGTGCTACAGTATTTATTTCAGTATGAATCAATATGTAATTGCTGCTTTAAGAATTTAATTAGCCCGGCCAGCTTGGCTCAGTGGTTGAGCATCAACC
>NW_005288054.1:0-518 GCF_000412655.1 Myotis brandtii
CGAATCTATCTCCCCAGTTTCCTCAAGCCTGGGTGGGAGGCAGCCTGTGCAGTGGGCAGTCCAGCTCTGCTACTTCCCAGCTCTGTGACTTAGGGCAAGTTACTGCTTTTCTCTGAACAAACCTCAGTTGCCTCATCTATAAACGGGGTGATGATCATGCTTACCTCCCAAGATTGGATTGGTGAGAGAATGAAACAACATATAGAGGCAGAGTGTTGCAGGGCCGTTCCCAGGGACTCAGACAGGCTTGGTGAGTGAATCAGAGACATAAGGAAGAGGTGCCAGGACTTACTGAGCTGGGTCCCGTCATACCCTCCTGGGGGTCCGCAGGACCAGCCTCTCGCAGTGTGGTTTGCTATTAGGCTTGCTGCTGCTTCAGAAGCCCTGGCAGCCCAGCCCAGCCCTAATCTCTGTACTGTGATGGGAGGGGGCCTAGCTGCTGGGCAGGTGGCAGGGGGAGAAGGGGTCAGGAAGGCACAGCCATGCCTGTGAGAATGGCCAGTCTAATGGGGGAGATC
>NW_005288055.1:0-518 GCF_000412655.1 Myotis brandtii
TCTCTCCCTCTCCCTTCCTCTCTGGAATCAATAGAAAATAAATAGATAAACGTGGGAGCTGATCTCTCCCTCGCAGCATCCTGGGGAGGGTTGGTCGGGAGGCGGAGGGCCCTGCGCTGGCACCCACCGGGCCCTGGGCAAAGGTGGGACCGGGGGGAGGGGAGGGCTGCTTTCCCACATCCTTGTCCAGCTGAGCGCCCTCCCTTCCCACCTGTCAGTGATTGATGGGAATCCAGCTCAGCCGGCGCTGGCGCTCGGGGCGACACAGCGAACGCCCTTTTGTCTTTGGTTCAGGTTTGGAGGCAGAGTGCCCCTGGGGCCGGTAGCTGTGCCCAGTCATGACGTGCAGGCACTGAGTGATGCCGCTGCTGCTTGAAGGGACAGCCGTGCCCTCGCCCCAGCCCCCCGGGGGGCCCCAGGCGTCCCTCCCCTCTTCCCTCTGGCTGGGCCTGGCCTCTGGACCATAATCCCGGGAGGGGAGAAGTGTGGGGTCTTTGCTCAGAACCGCATTCAGGACC
>NW_005288056.1:0-518 GCF_000412655.1 Myotis brandtii
CGGAGAATGAATATATTCCAGGGGAGAGGCCATCACACCTTTTCACAGTGAAGAAGAAAAGGTCATTATGACCCCTTGATGGGAGTTAAAAACAGGAAAGTTTTGCTCATCGGTGGCTTCTCACCTGGGCACGGCCTAATGTTGCACATGATCATTTCCACAGCAGTCCCTTCACACGGCCGCCCTCCGTGTTGAGCTGATGGATTATTGCAAGTTCTGGTCCTGGTTCGGTTGCCACGTCCACAGCTCCTTGTGCATTCTTCCCAAGGGCTCCATTCTGACCAGCTACCGTGCACTGCACAAAGGTAAAACATTACACCACGAGATCATGAGCTACATTTCAATTGAAAGTACTAATACTGGGGCAAGGAGAGAATAAAAGGTGATGGGGGAAAACAGAAGAAGGTAAATGGGTGATAAATGGCGATGGAAGGAGACTTGAGGTGGTAAACACACCATACAATACACAGGTGATACACTGTAGAACTGTATGCCTGAAACCTGTATAATTTTATTAA
>NW_005288057.1:0-518 GCF_000412655.1 Myotis brandtii
GGGCAGCAGCGTGTCTCATTTCTGGAGACAGCGGTGCAGTGGGAACAGGGCAGCTCCTTAAGTTAGGCCTCTGTAGTTCCAGCCTTCAGGCATTTACTGAGGGGCATTTCTGTGGAAACAAATGAAACACAAACTCGAATGGTTAGAACAAACTAGAAAAACGATTTGAGCCGTCAGTCCAGATTTCTAGATGTTGGGTTTCAGACCTCCTCAGATGGTGGAACGAGAACAAGCAACAGCAGCCCAACACATTCCCTGCTTTATTGTGTGATATCTCTGCTGCTGGTACACATGTCCTTGTCACAGTCGTGGTGATTTTTCAGAGAAGAGCCTGGGAGCATCCAGCCTCAGCTTGCAGGGCTTTATCACAGTCGAAATAAGGATCTGGATAATCAGGTTTTAATCTCAATGTTGCCAAGTCAGGAGGGTGAGAGAAAACGTGGCAACCTTAATTACTGACAAAATGTATAAAAATACAAGATCCAGTTTACAAAGAGATGAAAATAGCTCAAAGATAA
>NW_005288058.1:0-518 GCF_000412655.1 Myotis brandtii
TAGTAAGTTAAAAATGCAATAGATTTAAATGACTCTGGAATAAGTTATTAAACCAGAAAAATCTAAACATTTATAATTTAGCTATGAGTAAATAATATTTTAATATTCTCTGTTTAATAAGAATTATAAGATTATTTTTATTGTGTGTACCTTTTAAAATGTTTCTAATTTGGTTTTAACTTAAAATTTCACTTAAAGTAACTTATTGAACATATATTTTCAAGTCAATATAAAAAACTGAGTTAGGTTCACTATATATTAATAAACTGTTCCAACCCTCACAAAGAATTACTAATATGAGGACATATACTGCATGTAGGAAGTATTATATGGATTATTCTCTCACTATGTATTTTGTTTGCTCCACATAAACATACTCTAGATAATCTGAATTATTTAGCAAGTTTTTATTGTTAGAATTCGCATAAACTGAATCTGACAAATTATCTTCTTTTTTGTATAAAGAGGTTCATATTTGCCATGCTAGGCATTATTTTGGTCCAATTTACTGTAGATGT
>NW_005288059.1:0-518 GCF_000412655.1 Myotis brandtii
ACACACACACACACACAATCTCTAAAAAATAAACTATATACTATCTATTAGGACTTAGATTGATGCCTATTTAAAATATTTAAATGAAATAAGATGTGTATAAGCAATAAAAATCAGAATTCATTAATTTTATAATTAATTTTAATAGAGAGAAACATAATTTGATTTATTCAAACAAGAATAATTAACTTTAATTAAGAATCTACCTGGAATAGCTCACTATAAGAGCTCAAATTTACCCAAAATATGTTAATTTTGTTTTGCTTTATAAATTGGAATGGAAGCTATGGGTAGTGAAGATAATTTATGAGAATATTGATTAATGTGATACTTACAAAATAAACATTTTGCATATTTTCTGATGGATCACATTAGTTTTAAGATCTACTTTACTGTATATTTAATTTATAATGTTGGTATAATGTAAACAACAAATAAAATTTTGTTGTACTTCTGAATCTAAATAAGTAATTGCATGCATAAAATCTATATATATATAAAAGGCTAATATGCAAAGT
>NW_005288060.1:0-518 GCF_000412655.1 Myotis brandtii
TATCCACTGAGCCAAACCGGTTAGGGCTGAAGCTGGAATTTGAACCCACAAGGCTGTGTGACTGATTTTGTTTTGTCTGGTAGGATTATGTTTCAGGGCAGCGGTCCAAACATAAAATCAAGCCCTCCACTGCGCTTCCAGTCCTGCAAACCAGTGGCCATAAGAAAACCAAAATGAAGCCTTGGATTAGTGACCAGCCAGGTGAGCAGAGGCACTTTGGGCTGGTATGGGAGTTGGGGATCAGGTAGAGTGAATGCCCTTGGCCCTTGGTGACTCCATTTATTTTAGGGGAGGCTCACTGCTTTAATCAACAATCCTCAGATATCCAGTATTAATTCAGAAGCGTATATCTCATATATGTCAAAGGACATTTGTGCATCTGGGCAGGAGGAGGTAATCTTTTCTGCATGATTATTTAGGGACCTGGGCTCCTTTGCCTTGTGGCTATGACATTTTGTAAGGCCTTGACATTCTAAGCAAGAATATGGATGATTTTGTGGGCAGTTGTTTTTTCCCCC
>NW_005288061.1:0-518 GCF_000412655.1 Myotis brandtii
AAAAATGCATACAAACATGAATGCTGGAGAAAGGTCCTGGTCTGACTTACAAAAACAAATGGGTTCATAAAGGGCCCTGCAGTCATGGTAACTTTGTGGCGTCTTTATATTTTCTTAGTCAATTAGAAATATTGTGTGTGGGTGTCTAGGAGACATTCTGATTATTCATTTGTTGATTTTGGAAATGTGTAATGCACTCTTCCTATGCACCTACTAGGCACTGTCCTGAGCCTTGGGGGCACTGTCCTGAGAGAGATCAATTGGACATTATTGCTGATGTTCAACTGTTTACTTGACAACTTATATCTAAAGCTGCTTTCTGCACAGTGGGGAGAAATGTAACTAAATCCTTTCAGCCCAGACCCAGTTTCATCTCCATCAGTTCCTGTAATTTATAAAGAGGTGCAAGTTCCCAGACGTTTATAAATAGGTGCAAAATAGCTGAGAGACTGAACAGAGATAGCATCTGATCTCCAAGAAGGCTGTGCTTCTAGAGTTCTCCATGGAGACATTACATT
>NW_005288062.1:0-518 GCF_000412655.1 Myotis brandtii
CTCAAGATTATTCTCTCACAGCTGTTCTCACCTGACTGAGATGGAAGGGGTGGGGGACTGTGGGGACACAGTGATCTAACAACTTCTCTAGCATCTTTACCCATCAAAGTGGGGGTTATTTGGCTTGATATAAGGGGACACAAATGAATCTTCTCTTTAAACTCTTCACCGTCATTCTTTAGTCACTGAAGGTGTGTGATCACCAGGGAACCATCGTCTTTTGTGGGACCTGAAGCTGATACAGTTTTGTGGGGGTGTTAACAAACAGAACACAAAAGAGCAAATGCAAAATTAGGAATGAATGTGAATATTTACTAAGAGGATGACGAGAAATCAGAACTAATTTAAAAATTTTAAAAGCTTACAAGTACCCTAAATCTCACAAAATTAACAAAATAACAATATTTTTAAAAATTAACTGATTGACACACCTCTAAAATACCTTTTCCCATATGTTTTTGGTTGCATATTCTTTGATATCTTCTTCATATGCCAATGATTTAGAAATACCATTTTTA
>NW_005288063.1:0-518 GCF_000412655.1 Myotis brandtii
GCTGGGAGTGTGGATTTTGTGTCTGCCGGAGGAGCACTCTGTCTTTTAATGAATCCCAGCTGTGCCGGTCTAGCTGCCATCTCTCCAATGGCTGAGTTGTCCCCCAGCGCTCGCCCTGATGCCAGAGAACTCAGTTCTGTATTTCTCTCGCTCCTTTCGAACTGTTGCCCCCATGCTGGAACTCAGAGGCAGTGAGTCCGAGTAAGTCTAGGCAGAAGGTCCTTTAAGACAAACTGCCTACGCCCTCAGAAGGCCTCCGTCTCCCTCAGCCACAATCCACGCTGGTTTTTATAGCCAGAAGCTATTGGGACTTCTCCTCCTGCCCTGGAATGCAGGACTGGGGGGTCCTGGAACACCTCACTCCTCAGGGGGGACCTCCGCAGGGGAGATATCCCTCCCAATTTTTAGCTGCCACACGTGGGTGTAGGACCAGCCCGTTCCGCACCTCTGCCCCTCTTACTAGTCTCAGTGTGGTTTCTTTTTTAAATCCCTAGTTGTAGGACTTCCATTCAGCTAGA
>NW_005288064.1:0-518 GCF_000412655.1 Myotis brandtii
GATTGTTCTCCTTTTAACTGGGCTGCCAGGACCCACAGCAGGCTGCCTCCACACTGCCATGCAGAGAATAGGAGGAAATGATGAGAGCCCTCAGCCTGCATTTTCACTCCTTGGCTGAGTCTCTCTTTCCCCCTTTGCCAAGTCTCTTGACTTCCTCCCAGGGAACAGTGTTTTATGCTTTCAAAGCACTCCCATATTCCTCTCTCTGTAGAGGGTTAGCCTTCAGTGAATTAATGTGTTCAGATGGCAAAGATTCCATTTTGATTATGTTGCCTGTTTCTAAACAGAAAATAAGATATGTTCAGAAATGCACAAGGCCATTATGGGTAGCATAGCATCTTTTAAAAACATTTTTTAAAATTCCAGTTCTTCCACAGCTGTGTGAAATATAACCTGTCTTGACTTCTGTCTGTTCAAATGACTTTGCTGGCCTTCATACAGAATTAGAGCAAGAAGTAGAAAATGAGACAAATGGTACAAACTTCCAGTTATAAAATAATATAATAATAAAATAATAT
>NW_005288065.1:0-518 GCF_000412655.1 Myotis brandtii
CTGAAGGCTGGATCTTTTGTCCTCTGACTTCAACATAAAGGTTCAATATTGAAACTAGATTACAAACTTTATTCTCCTAAAGGAGTAATTTTTAAACGTGTGCTGATTTTGTTTGGCCTTCTGAAACTAGAGAGGATAATTCTTTTCCTTCCCGTGATTTGTCTTCAAATAAGAGAAGTGAGTTGTTGCTCCTCAGCCAGTGTTTCCCAAACTGAGGAAAGAGTCTCTTTTTCAAGTCACAATGCTCATTTGGACATGAAAGGCTCTGAGAAATCCTGCAATAAATCATTCCCCAAGCTAAGGCAAGCGTGGAACCCTTTTGTCACGTAACATTTACTAATGTCCCTCTAATTTCCTGTACACATTTTTATTTGTTTGCCCTGTATTCAACAAGGTCTGGGTGTTGACTACAGATACTACCAATCTTGGAAATAAGTGCCTTATTTTAACAAAAAATAATTTAATACATTTTTTTAACTTAAAAAACTTGCCCTAACTGGTTTGGCTCAGTGGATAGA
>NW_005288066.1:0-518 GCF_000412655.1 Myotis brandtii
CTATCCACTGAGCCAAACTGGTTAGGGCAGGAATCACTCTTATTTGGAGAAGAGAGTGTAGTGGAGAACCAAACAAGATTAATTAGGGGAAAGTAAATGTAGGATAAGTTACCAAAAGAAGACTTCTTGACAAAACCCATTTATATATCATTTAAAAAATATATATAAATTAACCTGTGGAGCTTGTTTATAATTTGGTTGAGATATTACCTGAGGAAATGTATGTATAGGAAAAATTTATCTTACTAGGGAAATAAAGTATCTCTATTTTCTGAGGGCGAAACACATTATAGAGTATACTTCAGAATGACAGGAAAGCTATTCCATCTCAGGGCATTCTTGTTTTCAAATCCATATTCCTATCACTATTATACATTGATATTTGCATTTATTTGATATCCTCACTGTACTAGAATGATCAATCTTTTTAATAATTAGAATAAACATTAATTGAGCTTTGGAAGATTATTTGAAGTGTTTTGCATGAATTCCCCTTCATCCCTTCTTGTCCCCTGTTG
>NW_005288067.1:0-518 GCF_000412655.1 Myotis brandtii
ACCGTGACCTCCTGGTTCATGAGTCAGTGCTCAACCAATGAGCCACACTGGCTGGGTGCCTTTTTCTTTTTTAAATGAATTCTCAAAGTACAAATTCACCATTCCTGTGGAACCTCCTACCAGCTATGATCTTATAGTTGCTATTCATTTTCAGGGCATTTTAATTTAGAGTCAATTTGTCCAAGTGCCAAGTCATCATTTAACCTTCAAATTACATCCTCATTTGGAAAGTTTGTCTGTATCAGAGATTGCAGTTTTAGCCCAGACTTCTTCCCACACCATTTCCAATTAGTTTGTTCATTCCACAAATACCTACGGAGCACCTATTACAGGATACACACTATTCTCGACCGTAGGGGACACATTTGTGCCCTTGTGGGTGCATATATTCTTTTTTCTCATTTTTAAAAATTAAATTTATTGTGGTAACATTGAATAACATTATATTATTTTCAGATGCATAAGATTATATAGTTCGACATCTTTTTCATGCTGCCCACCTGAAGACTAGTTTCCTT
>NW_005288068.1:0-519 GCF_000412655.1 Myotis brandtii
CCAGCAATCACATCTTTAGTATTTACCCAAAAGGGTTGGAAATTGATGCTCCCACAAAAATCTGCACACGGGTGTTTATACCAGTTTTATTCCTATTTGCCAAAATTTGGAAGTGACCAAGATGTCCCACTATAGGTTAAAGGGTAAACTATGATATACCCAGACAATGGAATATTATCCAGCACTAAAAATAAATGAACTATCAAGCCACAGAAAACATGAAGAAACCTTAAATGCCGATTACTAAGTGAAAGGAGCCAGTCCTAAATGGATACATACTGTATGATTCCAACGGTAGGACTTTCTGGAAAAGGCAGAACTTAAAAAAGTTCAGTGGGTTGCCATGGGTTAGGGGAAAAGAGGGATAAATAGGTGAAGCAGAGACGATTTTTAGGACAGTTAAGTACTCTGTATGATATTATAAGGGTGAATACATGTCATTAGACATTTCTCCAAACATGTAGAAAGTACAACACCAAGAGCGAACTCTAATATAAACTATGGGTGATAATGATGTGT
>NW_005288069.1:0-519 GCF_000412655.1 Myotis brandtii
TACAGGTTTAAGGTGAACAGGATCACATAGAAGAAAATTCCAAAAGGTGTGCTATTATTAATAGAATAAAAAACTGGAGACCCAGAAAGAGACAAGACCAGCCACATAATTTGCAAAGCCTAGTACAAAGGAAAAGGCAGGCATCTAGTTCAGCAAGCAGGGAACAGTGCTGTTGAAGGTACTGAATTATAAAGCTCCTCCTTCCCGCATGTCTCATCTGCTCCAGCACGTGCTCTATCGTCTCATCAGACTTCACTTAAAAAGCACAAGTTCAAAAATAATTGTTAAGAATGTCAAGATGTCAAGGGCAGAGCAATAAGCCACGTGTGGGCCTTCTTCCGAGTGTGGGGTCTGTGTGACAGCACAGGCCGCTCACTCATGGAGCTAGCCCTGCAGAGCTCACTGCCCTCAGCTACTACCAGTTTCCACTGATGCATATGGAAGTTACAGCTTAGCTTGGGCCTGTGTTGCTCAATGATTAGAGCATTGTCCTGTGCACAGAAGGGTCTCGGGTTCAAT
>NW_005288070.1:0-519 GCF_000412655.1 Myotis brandtii
ACATCCAAAATGTCACTCTGTACCATGTTATTTTGTAAACTCTCAGGCTCTATAGATACAATACCCACTGTCACCCAAACACAAACCTTTATCAGTTCATATCAGGTGGATTTCAACAGATTCCCAACTGATCTCTTTGCTTCCCATATCTCCTCCTGCCCCCAACTCCAGTTCTTTCTCACTACACTTCTCCTTTCCCAAGACTTTCCAGCATCGCCTTACTTATCAACCACAGGGCTGCTCATGCTTTAAGTAAAGTTCCAATGTTCTTTCCCATTCTCTCCACCACCACCCCTCTTTTAAACTAAGACTTGTGACCGATTTTGTCCTCAAAATTCATTTTGTCTTCTCCCACTTTTGTTTTTCTCACTGGCCACCCCACGGTCTACTATTTCCTCTACTACTCTCCAGCTCTTACTTATGTTTCAAGACTCAGCTCATATTTTGCCTCCCCTGAGAAGCCTATGTATATACACCTAGTGGAAATCAAGTCTTCCATCTTCACACTCCCCCTGCACA
>NW_005288071.1:0-519 GCF_000412655.1 Myotis brandtii
TCGCATCTCCCACAGCCTGTAGCTTCTCAGAGTCCACGTCCTCACATCCACGCAGGGGCCTTCTGATCCCCACTGCCAAACACAGAACCTGCCCTGGGGCCCATGCCCCAGACACATGCTCCTTCTGCTAGCTCAGTCTCCCATCAGCCCACCTCTCCCCTGAGCGGGTCATCACCAAGCCTCGGACCATCCAATGCCATCACCTGGTCTCCTGAGTCCCGCCCACGCACCAGCCGAGGTGTGGCTTCAGGATTCGGGATTTCCTTCAGGACATCCTGCCCTTACAAAGTCCCTGGAAGGCCACCCTCCACCCCCCAACCCCTGGGCTGCCTCTAGCTCATTTCTGCATCTCAGAAGCACATAACAGTGTCCACCAGGTAGCGAAAGACCAGTAAGTTATTAATGTGAATTGAAGCTGCTTAGATTCCCAGGAGAGGAGGAGGCCCTGGAGGTAACTGGTTGTTAATTAAGATCCGGTGTCTACCTGGAGGTCAGTGTTTACACTAATGATGCTAACCC
>NW_005288072.1:0-519 GCF_000412655.1 Myotis brandtii
CCCTGGTGGTCAGTGCGCATCATACCTACCGGATGGTAGTATAAATGAGGAGGGAATAATGTGTGTTTGTGGAATGTCTCTACCAATGTACTGTGATAGCTCTTCTGTGAACTTTGAGGATAAGCATGTGTTGGAAAGCCTTTCCATAGAGGTGCCAAAAACTGATGAAAGAGGGTGGGATGTGTGTCCATGGTTTAGCTATGCTTGGCATATGTAGAGGTGTGACATTGAATGATTAGCTAATTGCACTTTCCAGGCACCAAAAGCTTGACAGGAATCTGTGGTATTAGCATATGCAAAAATTGACAACTTGTCCTTCTGCTTAATCTGGAAGACTTGATTCACTTGTTAGAGCATTGGTTAAGTGGATCATCAGGATTGTTAAGTGTTTAGAATACTGTATGGGCTATGTTCAGAAATTAGTTGGCTAATAGTCTCAAATGTTTTTATATTTTCTTATGGTTTACTTACAACTCTAGCTTACAAGGGACCTTTCAAAAATGTGAATCCTTTTGACTA
>NW_005288073.1:0-519 GCF_000412655.1 Myotis brandtii
TTCTCTGCTGAGCCGCCCCTCCCGCACAAGCCTCCCCCTGGCCAAGCCAGAGCCATGGAGAGGATGGCTGAGGGGCACGGGGAAGGCACCGGAGAGCTGAGCTGCTGGGGTTTGCCCTTCAGGGAGAATGTCCGGTCAGTTCTGTGGCGTGGTGGGCAGACTTCCTGTTTTGAGGGCCAGGTTTCAACATAGGAATGCCAGCAAGCTGAAAAGGGAGGAACAAAATTGCTAGTCTGATAGCCAAGCTGCTCCCTTCTGGCCGTAGACTGATAGGAACCCAGAAGAAGGGCTAAGGAGTCGAAACTTTTATTTTGGAGGGAGGAGTGGGACTTCCTGTTTGAGGCTTTGGAGGAGGGACTTCCTGTTTGAAAGAAATAATAAGGGCTTACCGATGAGTGAGTGGGTGCTGGGGGAGTGAGTGGGTGCTGGGAGTATCATTCTTCCTTCTTCCCCTCTGTGAGACTAACCTCCACAATCAGGGACTGAGTCTCACCAGAGAAAAATGCCCGAGGCCTTGGG
>NW_005288074.1:0-519 GCF_000412655.1 Myotis brandtii
ATATATGTTTTTGTAATATGTGTGTGAGTTAAACTAAATGACAGATGACTAATTGTTTTGTGTAAATTATGTGTTAGTTATTGCATAAAAATTGCATCTCTAAATATTTAACTTACACATGAATTGCTAAAAGGGAACAGCAATTTCTATTTTTACATTACATGTTTGAGATGGTGATACATGATTATAATATCAGAGTACTGTGTTTATTGAAATGCAAATAAGAAAAGTTTTAGAAATTTTTTAAGGAGTTAATCAGAACAGACAGAGTGGGAGTGGAGGGATCATTGTAGGAATTTATGAAATGTTTGTAAGGCTTTACATTTCTTTTTATCTGTACATATAAAGAGGTAATATGCTAATTGCTGTTCTGGTGTCCCTGTAACGACCTATTTGCATATTGATGCGCGCACAGCAGGGGGTGGGCAGCCGGAGCCAATTTCCTGGGGTTCTGAGGAGAGCGCCTGACAAGAACCCAGACTGCAAAGAAGGAAGAGGAAGCATCCACGGGGAGCTCTT
>NW_005288075.1:0-519 GCF_000412655.1 Myotis brandtii
TAAATATGTCTTTTCTGTGGTCATCATTGTCTACAGAAGATATTGTCTGGCCATTCTGTAGCCACAAACTGACTACACCCTCATCAGGAATGTAATTCAAATGGTCCAAAGAATAGTGGGAGAGAAAAGATGTTTCCCCCTTTATTTATCAAGGAGATGCTTGGAATGTTCTTCCTCCCAGATACCCACAGGACTGGCTGCCTCTGCCTCGCTCAGGTCCCTTCTCTATATGACCTCATCACTCAGGCACTCCCTGGCTACTCTATTGACAACAGCAGCGTCCCTCCCCCACATCCCATCCCCAGGGCACCCTACCCGTCTCCCTGCTTCATATAACGTGTTTATCCCATCAGAATGTAAGCTCCACAAGCAGCAAAGCTTTCAGACATTATTTTTATTGTTGTTCATGGTAAAGTTCCCAAAGCCTAGACAAGTCCCTGATGCATGGAATGTGCTCAGTAAGTATTTATTGTTACGATCTGTTAAATAATCTGGAGATTGGAAAGATGGACTCTGTTA
>NW_005288076.1:0-519 GCF_000412655.1 Myotis brandtii
CAGCTTTTTTATCTACTGATGGATGCTCAGGCTGCTTCCAAATCTTGGCTATTGCAAATAACGCTGCAGTGCACATAGGGGTGGGTACATACATTCTTTTGAACTAGTGTTTTTTAAAAAACAATTCTCTATTTCAAGAGTCTGCAATCTACAACTTGTAGACCAAGTGTGGTCCAGCACCAGTTTTTATATGAGCTAGAATGTCTTAACATCTTTAAATAGGAAAAAAAAAAGGAAAATATGTGAGAGAAACCATATGTGGCACATAAACTTAACATACCTGCCATCTGTACTTTACAACAGACGTTTGCTGACCCCTGTTCAGTTTTACATCAAAACAGACTTTTAGCAGGTGCTGTCCTGGCCCCACTCATGTTCTCTGTGCTTATCCAGCTGCTGGTACATGTGCCTCTTTGACATGGGAGATGGGGCTCCGTTCTCTGTGACCTGTGGCTGGACCTGGCTGAGAGCCAAGGAGTTAGTGCCCCGGGCAGCGGTCCTCACTGATGGATAAACACC
>NW_005288077.1:0-519 GCF_000412655.1 Myotis brandtii
TTATATAATAAAACACAAAGTATTTATGTAACCTGAAAACTTGAGAAAATGAAAAAAAGCGGCAGAGATCAAGAAAAATAAAAGATAGCATTTAAGAACAAGGCTAAACAACTAGAAGGCTTAAAAAATATAGACTTTAATATAGTCAAACACATATTCATAAGCAATCTTACATGTCTGTTTTCTCTTCGTCTCCAAGCAGCTAACTCTTTCGAAGCTAGTTCTTCTGGACTCATTCTTATAAGATGATCAGGGGTTACTTCTCCTTTCAGTACTTTTTTAAATAATATCTGGAAGTATTTTAAAATGGAAAGGGGAGAAAAACATTTTCAGAAGAAAAAAAAGCAGCTATCCAGAAACTTGTAATAAATAAGATGCAATTTTGAAAACTGATTTATAAATGTTTTATAATTTATATATTGCCTACTATAAGATTAAAAGACAGCCTTGTAGCCTAGGAACTTGTCGAAGGCAGCAAAATACACATCTCATAAAAAGCAACACATGATGCAGAAGCAT
>NW_005288078.1:0-519 GCF_000412655.1 Myotis brandtii
GAAGTACCAATGGGACAAATAGAAAATAAATAGCAAGATGATAGATGAACAAGAAACCAAATAAATAATCACAGTAAATATAAGTGGTCAAAACGTCACAATTAGAAGGCAGAGATTGTCAGAACGGATTACTAGTAAAAGAAAGCAAGAGTCAACTGCATGAACTCTCATACACAGTAGTAAAAAATATAAGTGGTAAAACAATTTTAGAAAACATTTTGGCAGTTTCTTAAAACCAATCTGATATACAACCTGATCTTATATACACAGGCCATACTATTAGGCCATTCCACTTCTAGGTATACATCCAAGAGAAATGGAAGCATATATCCATACAAGGACTTGAAGTTGTACTCAAATGTTTATAACAGATTTATCTGTAATGGCCATTAATTGGAAATACTTCACATAGCCATCCCCTGTTGAATGTATAAATAAATGTTTATGTCCATACAATGGACTACTTGCAGCAATTGAAAAATAATGAGCTAGCCCTAACCGGTTTGGCTCAGTGGATAG
>NW_005288079.1:0-519 GCF_000412655.1 Myotis brandtii
GTGTTTCTGGGGTTTGATGGTAAGCTGTCTGTTTGGGATCATGGCAGGCTCTTCAAGATAATGCCCTCTTTACATGGAAGGGGATAAAGAAAGATCTTTTACAAGAGCCTCCCTGAGGGTTAGACAGTTCCTAATGGAGGAAGAATTCCAGTCCAAGGCAGCACCATAGAAAGGGATAATAAAAATGATGATAGTTAACATTTATTGACCACTTACTAAGTGTCAGGCACTTTGCCAAACACTTGTAAGCATTATTTCATGAATCCTTCTAACAGCTGTATAAATAAGGGCTATTATAGTCCACGTTTTATTGGTGAAGGAAGTGAGGTTCAAAATGAAGTACAAAGGTATTAGGTAAATTGACCAACATTGAGTAATAGATCAGATGGTGCCAGAAAAGACTCAAGACTAATGGATCTACAATAAGTCCATTAAACCTCCTCTCTCACTGGGACAATGAATGGAGTTTGGTGATAACGTCTCTTTCCATCAATTAATTGATGCTTTATTTTTAATCTT
>NW_005288080.1:0-519 GCF_000412655.1 Myotis brandtii
GGACTATACAATGACTAAGCTAATTTTTAAAAGAAACAAATACAAATATAAAACATAAATAACTTGCAAAAACATATTAGACTTCTCTAATAGATAAGTACAAATATCGGGGTAGTGGCTACTTCTGAGGGGGAATGGAATGAGATTAGGTAGAGAGAGTCAGTACATAATCTTTTTGAGACTGAGGGCACAGTGGTATTTATCCTTTTCCATATGTGGTTATAAACATAGTTTTGTATTGGCATTTAATAAAAACAAGTTAATAAGTTTTCAGGCATGGTGAATTTGGGTTGCAATTGGAGCAAAAGAGATGACTTAGAATGACTCCTAAGTGTGCAGCCCAGCCAATTGGGTAAATTGTGTTATTCAGAGAGATAGCAAAGGTGGGAGGAGAAGCCAATGAGAAGGAAATCTCTATAAAACAGTACATTCTATAGGTGCATCACACAAGTGAAGATATAGAGAGGGAAGTTAGAGATGATGGTTGAAAATTCAGTAAAGTTATAGAAGGAAAAAAAA
>NW_005288081.1:0-519 GCF_000412655.1 Myotis brandtii
GGACATTCCAATGGAGTATATGGTTGACCTTTTACCTCAGAGGCATCTTCTTTTCACTTCTCTAAACCCTTTCTGATGAAGTAGCCAGGTAGAGGTCATTACCTTTGCAACTGTGAAGGCTTGTAGTACAGTTCAAGTGAGATTTCCTTCTGCGGTTTAAAGAATTCTTCTTACACTAAGGATCTATACTTTGGGGTTGCTCTTTTTGTTTGTTTTGTTTCCATTTCTTCTGTTGATGATGAAGACTTTGTTTTTTATATGTCTTGGAAGCAGCTACTGAATTTTCACTCGAATGGGTTAGGTATCTCTATTTGTAGGATATATAGACACTACAACTCAGTGGGTCCATCAGAGAAATGAAAAGTTGATTTAAAAAAAAAGAAGAAGAAAGGAGAAGATATAGGTTTGTAATTGTACTCCATGGAACGTATATACAAAGTGTGCCAAAAAATTTTATACACACTTTAATAGCTGATAGGTCGATTGATGTTTCTTTCTTTTCAAATTTAACCCATTGGA
>NW_005288082.1:0-519 GCF_000412655.1 Myotis brandtii
AGAAAGGGAGGCAGATCCAAAGCCTGGAAAATTACATTCAGTTATAAAAATAAAGATTGATTTTTGTATCCCTATGTTTTATGGACGGCCATAACTATAAAACAGCACAGCAGTCATACATACTTTGGTGTGAATTAATGTAGGCAGGGCATTTTTGTATTTTTTTTTTCTATCTGGGAGATAGAAAAATATAAGAAGCTCTTGTGAGTAAGGAGGCAAAGAATAAAAGAAAATAATTAATACTTGTGTTCTATATGTGTTATGATGTCCATTTTACAGATTAATTTACACAGACGTTACCAAACTACAACTCAAAAACAATGTATACCCTTTCCCTGCAAAAATGACAGAAATGTCAAAGACAAATGCTGCTCACTTAAGAATTTTGCTTAGGGCTTACTTCCTGCTTTCTAAGGGCCCAGATTTCTCACAAAGTTAACGGCATTTCTTGCTTGGCCTCGGTGCTTCTTTTTACATCTCCCACAAGGTGGCAGCATATCTCCAAAAATACAGTTGTCC
>NW_005288083.1:0-519 GCF_000412655.1 Myotis brandtii
CCAACCCCAAAGTGAGGGCTTTGGTCCCTTATCAGAGGCCTAGTCAATGTCTTAGTAATTCTTCTATTCTCTATATTTATATTCCTATCACTCTAAGTCACAGTAAAGCTGTCTTGATATTTATAGATTATAACCTTCCTACACTTTGGCTTTGGCACAAAGCTATGCTCGGACCTCTAAATTTTATCTTGATACTTGAGAAGCAGCTTCTGAAATGTAGAGAAAAATTAACAAAGTCTATTTTTTTTGGAAACTAAAAAGTAATGTCTAGTTTGAAACCTAAAATTGATCAACAATTACTTCATTTAGGCTGTAATTGAACTTTATTTGATACAAGGTAACCCATTATTTTAAGGGGGATGGAAGCCAGGCTACAACTGAAATTATTGAGAATAGAATTCTTCTGTTTTCATCTGCAAAAATATTACCTCAATTTCATCCTACCCCAGTAAAACATTGTTGCCTTGAAAAAGACACTTAATCTTATGGAAGGGTGCTATTTCATCCTAGAAGTTGAAA
>NW_005288084.1:0-519 GCF_000412655.1 Myotis brandtii
TCTCCCTTCCTCTCTCTCTAAGAAATCAATAAAAATAATTTTTAAAAAAGCATATCTTTGGATGAGTTTTTTTTTTTTAAAAAGAGTTGTTCTAAAAATTGAATGAAATAATCCAAGTAAAATATTTCACACAATGCTTGCCCAATAGTAAATGCTCGATGCATGTGCATCCATCATCATACTCACTACCATCACCATTAAACAAATGTACAATCAACCCACATACTTTGAATTTTCTTAACATTCTTTTAAAATAGTCTGCCACACATTGTTAGCATTCTGGTCCTAACAGAGTATTTGGCAGAAATTAAGCATTTAGTAAATGCATATTGTGTGTTGGTCATGTATTACCCCCTTTCTGTAGTTGCACTGAGGCAAAGAGCACGCGGCATCCCTCCTAGGCTGGACACAGTGTTAGGGACAGCAGACACAATAGATGCTCCATGACTGAAGGGTGCACAGCCAATCACAAACAATCCATTTCAGTGGTTCTCAACCTGTGGGTTGCAACCCCTGAAA
>NW_005288085.1:0-519 GCF_000412655.1 Myotis brandtii
TTTTTTTTTAATATTCTACTAATTAGATTGCCAAAATCTTGGCCAATAATGATAGTGTCTCATTTTTCTTTTGTAGCACCTTCCTTTTCTAGATTTGCAAAATAAGTTGGCAACCCACAGTCTGTAAATGTCATTGTTTCCATTCATGTTTTAGTGAATTTAATGTGTAACTCGAAGAGCTATGAGTTATGGTTAAAGTAGACACTAACAAAATACTAGTACAGAGAGAAAGCAAAGAGCTCCTTCTCAGCTCATCCAGAGCTATGTCTTATGTTTTAGTAACTTCTGTAATTAAAATGACTCATCAGGTAGGGATGTCTTCTCAAACACCAAGTGCTTCCCAAAGAGGAATACTGGTGCTCCTGATGGTCCCCCATTCTATGAACAATAGGTGGGATTCCAACAAAAACAAAACCTTAGGGCTGTGCTTCCCAAGCCATTTGTAAAACAACAGTGCCACCTGTTGGAGAGAAGAAGTAAGTGCGATACAATTTTGTTCACTGAACAAGTGCAAACTGT
>NW_005288086.1:0-519 GCF_000412655.1 Myotis brandtii
CTATCCCTCTCCCTTCCTCTCTAAAAATCAGTAAAAAATATATTTTAAAAAATTGTAGGAGGCACAAGAAAATTTTAAAAATAAACAAGTGAAATTCATTTTAATACTATTTTTATTTAATCTGGCATACCCAAAATATTATTTCCATTTATAATCAATATTTAAAAATTGTTGAGATCTTCATTTTTTTCTTTGTATTATTTCCTCAAAATCCAGTATGTATTTTACTTACAGCAGCACATCTCAATACAGACTGGCTATATTTCAATTGATCAATAGTGATATGTGGCTAGTGGATTCCATATTGAACAGCACAGTTCTAGATGAAAATTTAAATATGTTATGAACAAGTTTGCCCTATTTATGTAATAGTCATTCCATAAGAAAGGGCGTGATTTAGTGTTTTTACATATTATTGCCTTTAATTATGTGGAACTATATGAAATTGCTGTTTTTATATTTCAAAGTTGTTGAGTATCAGCAATTTTATATGGTTTCACCTAATATATTATGGCTGAA
>NW_005288087.1:0-519 GCF_000412655.1 Myotis brandtii
TACTTAGGAATAAATTTAACCAAGGAGGTGAAAAACCTGTATACTAAAAACAATAAGAATTTAATAAAGAAAGTAAAGAAGTCAAAAATAAATGGAAATATACCCCATTTATTTGGATTAGAATAATTAATATTATTAAAATGTCTATACAGTCCAAAGAAATGTATAGAGTCAGTGCACTCTCTATCAAATTTCCAATTGCATTTTTCACAGAAATAGAAAAACTCTATTCTAAAATGTGTATGGAACCATAAAAAAAAAAACCTTAGTATCCAAAGCAACCTTGAGAAAGAAGAAAGCTGGAGACATCACACTTTCCAGAAATAAACCTACATATACACAGCACTGTTTGACAGGGATGCCAAGAACACAGAATGGATAAAGCACAGTATCTCCAACAAATGGTGTAGGGAAACTGATATCCACATGCAAAAGAGTGAACCTGGATTTCTATCTTACACCCCTCACAAAAAATTACTAAAAATGCATTAAAGATTCAAATGTAATACCTGAAACCAT
>NW_005288088.1:0-519 GCF_000412655.1 Myotis brandtii
TGACCCTGGGCAGGCTGCTTAGACCCTCTTAGCCTCAGTTTCCTCACTGATGCCTGGGGTGAATCACTCCAAGCCTGAGTTAGAGGCTGAGGGGAGACCCAATGAGGGAATGTGGCAAGGGAGCACTTTGCTCATTAGAAGGGGTGGTGCCCACGGGGCATGCCGGAGGGCAACTGTCTCCGTGGTGAGGGAATGATGACAGCAGTGAGAAGTTGGAAGGCACTGTCCGCCAGGGGGAGGTTATGAAAGTCACTCTTAGCACACTCCTGAAGCTCTGATGGGGAGAGACTGTCCATCAAACACCTGGCGCTGGCAGGTAATGGAAGTGGATGGTGTCCTCTTCTGGGTGGGGCTGCCTCACCATCGAGCCTTCCAGAGGCAGCTCTGCAGGTCCAGAAGTCACGAGGGGCCTGGAGCGGGCCCAGGCTTGGGCCCTCTGGGAGCACTGCCTTCTAGTCCCAGCCTGTGCTGAGTACAAAGAGCCTTGTCCACGCCCCTAACTGAGCCCCTCAGTAGAGA
>NW_005288089.1:0-519 GCF_000412655.1 Myotis brandtii
AAAATTTCCAGATCTCCTCCTGGGTATTTCCCATGTGCGCTTGAGAATGTATATTCTATTGTTGGGTGCGCTGTTCTATATGTCTGTTAGGTCTCGGTAGTTTGTAGGGTTCAAGTTTTCTGTTTCCCTTCTTCCTTGCCTAATTGTTCTAATAGAGAAAGTGGGATGTTGAAGTCTCCAACTATAATTGTTGAACTATTATTTCCTGTCAGTTGTCTTTCAAACTTTCCTGGGGCTCTTCATTTTCCAAAGGGGCAAGAGGCCTGGTGGGGGCAGGAGGTGGCCGATAGATATACCCAAAGAAGTGACCTTTCCAGGATCACACAGCAAATCGGTGGCTCAGCTGAGATCAGAACAGGGATGCTGATTCCCGGGCCAGTGCTTTCTACTTCAGGACTAGCTCAGCTCTGATTGTTGGGAAGGAACCAGGTTCAGGGTGGACCCCAGGATTAGGCAAAGGAGAGCTTTCCAAGGAGCCAGGGCTGAGGGTAAGAGCCCCTCGCAGAGTTGGGGGCCTGA
>NW_005288090.1:0-519 GCF_000412655.1 Myotis brandtii
AGCTGATCAGGGGTGGACCAGGGAGCAGAGGGCAACCAACCACCCCAGCCTGAACGGGGTGGTGGTAGTGCTGCCCTCCAGGGCCCCGCACAGACACCCTCTTGTTGGGCCCAACGCTAACGACTTCAGTGTGTCTCCCCTTTTAGCTCAAATATTTCTGAAATGCACACTGCTCGTTCACACATAGCCGGAGGGGCCTAGGGGCCGCCCCAGCTTGTGCAATCAGGGCCTCCTGATTGCTTTCTTCTGTGCAGTCTCCAGGAAGGAGAGGGGGTGCGGGTGCATTCGCTTGGGCCAAAGCTGCTCCCATGGCCCGAACCCTGCTTCCCACTGGGGAAAGCATTCTGGGCTGGTGGCTGCAGGCTTTCGCTTGGATGCTAAGCATCTGCGCACACAGCCTCCGTTTTCTCGTGTATCCATTAGAGCAGCCAGGGCTTGGAAACTGGACATTTCCCTCGGGCTAGCCAAGGCGGGCGTGTCCGGAGGCAAGTGAAAGGGCAGTGTGGGGGGGAGGGGAGG
>NW_005288091.1:0-519 GCF_000412655.1 Myotis brandtii
ACATTGATCAGTTGCCTTCCATATGTGCCCTGCCCAGGAATCGTACCACAGCCTTTCTGTGCATGAGACAATGCGCAATGAACTGAGCCACACTGGCCAGGCCTGAGTTTCTTGATCCAATGTCCCTAAAGAAAACCTCCAGGGCTCTGTTTTTCATAAAACCCAAATTTGACTCTAACAGAGTAACTTCTGTAACTACTCACATATCTAGGATCACAACACAGACATTAAAGTGTGTGTATCTGCCTCCCACTACCTGAGACCCAGCCACTGCCTGACTTAGGTCCTCTCAATAAATGTGTGTGGTTCGACACCCTTTGTGTGTCAGGGACGAGCGCTCAGTACATGTAAAATGAGGGAAAGAATGAATGCTTGAAGAGCGTGGTCTTTGGCACCAGACAGAGCTGGGTTGAAGCTTAATTCAGTTGTATAACCTGGAGCAAGTTACAAACCATTGAGCCTCAGGCCCCTTATCTGTAAAAGTTTTAACATCTCCCACCAAGGATTATTACAGAGGAT
>NW_005288092.1:0-519 GCF_000412655.1 Myotis brandtii
TGAAGCTGTAAGCGGGTGTTGAACTTTCAGGAGCCATGACCAAGAGCTCAAACCCCAGCAGGGCTCCGCAGCCATCACGAGGGCAGCGTCTATAGGTCTGGGGCTCCCTCGATTCCTGGATCGGGTGATAGAAGGGGAACGGATGCCTCAGGTGGGGACTTGACTCTGAGCCTGACGAGGCTGGAGCATCCCCAGTGGTGAAGGGCTCAGCTTCCAAACAACACAGGCCTCCTGGCTTCTGAAATGTCCCTCAGCCACTATGGAGGTCGGGGAGCCACACAGGGAAAGGGAGAGGCTGGTCCGTCTCCCAGAGCCAGACAGCGGGCAAGTGTGTGTCCGATCAGTGGTGGCAGGCCTTGCGTCAGTGACCAGCTTCAGGCACAGCCAGCCACCCCTCTGAGCCTCCGTCTTCATATCTGCATAATGGGCCTGGTTAATCCTCAACATTGCAAGCGTTCCATCAGACCCAGGCAGGAAGAGTAGTGATATATGAAAAAGTGATATATGAAAGCCCTAGCC
>NW_005288093.1:0-519 GCF_000412655.1 Myotis brandtii
AGAATCTTTAATAAATCAAAATTGAAGAACCTATACTCTCAGAAATTATACTTTTTTATACTGCTCTAATTAGTAAAACTGTGGATTTAGGCACAAAGAAAATCAAATTAATCAGTAAATCAGAATCAAGTTTACAGAACATGTATGTGAGCACTTGATAAAGGATTAATGACAGAGCAGTAGGAAAAGGATGGTATTTGAAAATAATGGTGTTGGATAAATGGGATAGTCATATATGAAATATAATATATCTTGACCCTTTACTTCAACGTACACAAATGCCAATGCCGATTGGATTGTAGATCTAAACCTGAAAAATAAAACCAAAAGCTGTTAATAGATAACATAGAAAATAGCTTCTTTAGTGTAAGCAAATCTTTTATAAGTCATCAAATAAAATCATGTTTTCAGCTCTTCTTAGAAAATGTTCTTCTTAAAATATATTTTTTATTGATTTCAAAGAGAGGAGGGGAGAGGAGGAAAGAGAAACATCAATGATGAGAGAAAATCATCAATTGG
>NW_005288094.1:0-519 GCF_000412655.1 Myotis brandtii
GAAAGGGAACATATATAATAATTTCAACAATAAAGATAAATTTAAAAATAATTGAATACATAAAAAGGGAAAAAAGGACACTTGAATTTAAAAGGCTTAGTCATCTAAATGATCTCTCTTCACTAGTCTCTATGCTTCCCTCTCCTCTCCCTTAGCCTTACCTGACTGAATGGTAAGTATCGCCATCCACCAGGTGACTAAAGCTGGAAATTTGATCCCTACATTATTTTCCCTTGATGTTACTCTCTTGCTAAAACAGCCTTCAAGGTTTCAATGCATGTCCACTGCACTTAAAAGAAAATTCTCACTCTTTTATCATGGTCTATCAGGACTTGCATGATCTGCCCCCTTGCCTATCTCTTGAAACTCATCTGACCTTATTCTCCCTATCCTTTTGCCCTTCTTTTGGTTTCTATAAAAATTAAGAACTTTTCTGCCTTATGGCATCTCTATAGCTATTCCCTGTGCCTATTATTTACTCTTAGTTCCTTTTAAAAAACATTTTTTGTTGATTTCAGA
>NW_005288095.1:0-519 GCF_000412655.1 Myotis brandtii
GAGTACAGCATCTCCCCCAGAGATGGCCCACGACTTCCCGGGGCTGCTGCGAGCTGCCTTTCACCCATAGTCTTGTGTGAAGCAGTAGAGATGGGTCTGTAGGCCCCCAACTCTAGAGGGCACACATCAAGCTCTCTGAGTGGCTGTGGAGTGTCTCTTGCTGGGTTTGCGATGGAGAAAGCCCTTTCTGCCACTCCATCCTGGGAAGATGGAGATCCCAGCACACCAACCTGCTGCAGTGCAATCCTCTCCCTCACTCCAACCTTCCAGCCTCTTCAGCTCCAACCCTGTGATACCACTGAGGCAGGTGAGGAACAGTTTGTGGCCACTTTCTCCGCAAGACCTGCTTAGGAGGCAGAGCACCCCCATTTGGATTAAGGGGCTATTTGTCAGCTATTGGGCCAGTCTCGTCTTTTTGAGTCCTTAGCCTAAAATTAGTCAGATAATGAATAACAAATTATTAGGTATAATAAATAAAGAAAAAAGAATAAAAAGAAGGAAACATAATGGCAGGTGTCA
>NW_005288096.1:0-519 GCF_000412655.1 Myotis brandtii
AGGTTAGCCATCCACAAAATTATCTTTGATCAATCCCAACCATCTTAGGCTTGGCTGAACAGACTCAGGGCTCTGCATCCTAGATGCTGAGTGCAATTCTGACTGACTGCTCATGCCAAACCTGACTCATTTGCCCATGACTCACCTGGGCAGAGAACTCTGGGTATCAAGTGCCAGATGTGGGCAGGTGTCCAGCTGCAGGTGGGCCTCTGCTGATGGATGACTCTCCTGAATGGAACATAGAGTCTTTGTTTTTACAAGGCCCCTTTCCATTGAAATGAGTGATAGTAATAGGCACTGAATGCAGCAATAGCTGTGCAAGTTTCCCAACATTTGAGGCCAAAGCTTTGAGTACAAACTTAGCAGGGTGATAAGAGTAGGTCACCATAAAGAGGCCATTTATGCAGCACGGATGGAGGGTGGCCCAATGCCAGGCATGGCAAATCATAGAGAACAAGTCCATGATGATGGCTTTGACCCTGCTCCACAGGGCCCCCTCCTTGAAGAAGTTAAGTAACA
>NW_005288097.1:0-519 GCF_000412655.1 Myotis brandtii
TAGTTACATATTCTCATTATGTGCTCAAACCTCCTTTCCCTGGTTCCTGCACCAGAAAGAGCAGTTCGCAAAATAGTCACCTTTTTAATTCTGATCAGTGAATATAGATTCTTCAACCAGTCTATGTTCAATGGTATTGCTTGTTACTACAGAGAGATGATATATCCTTTGAGATATAAGTTTTAATGTAATTCATATCTGCATTATTCTTATATCAATAGCATAGGTTTGCATTTAATAGGTATGCAAAAATGTTTGCTGAGTGAATGGACAGGATAAAACTTTGGTTTTAAGATGATCTAAAGGAGAATATTTGTGATGCTCTTTCCCATTTATAGACAATTTCACCATGCTGTATCTGATTTTGAAAATTTAAGATTTCTATTGTAATAAACTTGACAGATAGAAAATTCAACAGAGTGGACATTTGCTTTATTTTATTTTGACTGTCCAGTTTTAATAATGCCTTCTAAAAACATTCTATCATTCTTTCTGAACTATCTCTTCTCTGCATTCAAA
>NW_005288098.1:0-519 GCF_000412655.1 Myotis brandtii
CCACCTAGTCCCCTGGTCACCAACAACCGTGCCTTCAAACAGGCAGCCCTTGTGCTGTGTGGACCCTGAGGATCCCCTGTGGGAAGAGCCTTTGGGACATCTGGGCCAGCAGCCCCCAGCACTCATCCTCCACACCTGGGCGCTCCCAGGACTGGCCCTCAGTGCCTGTGCCTGTCATCCAGGACATGCAGAGGAGGGGCCCGTAGGAAATGGAGGGCTTCACTGTGCATGGCCTAACCCTCAACGACATACAAGGTTGGGCCCCAGAGGAAAAGGGGAAGGGATGCTCAGCCAAGTGTCTGAATTTCCCCTGCATCCCTGTGGAGGTCTTAAAATGTGATGCCACATTGGGTACCTTCTATAAGGGAATAGCGTTCTTCCTTAAATCACATGTGAAACAGTCATTCTGAATATTTTCTTTAGAGAACTTTCTCTTTTTTTCTGGTTTGTCCCTTAGGACATCATTGATATGTGTGTGTGTGTGGTGTTAAGAGAAAGAGTTGTTAACTCCAATAACTC
>NW_005288099.1:0-519 GCF_000412655.1 Myotis brandtii
GTGTCTCTATGTGAAAGTATTTTTAGTTGGTTCTTCACAACTTAAAGCCTGTTCCTTCTGGCAAGTTCCTCCTGTCCTTTCATAATGCTCTGTGGTCACCCTGTTGTGGACATGGGCACTCGTGGCTGAATTGGTGAGAATCCAGGCTCTGGGCCAGAAGCACAGATTCTCTTTAGGCCTGAGAGTCTGTCAGCTCGTGAAACACAGACACACAGAGACACACATTGCAAACATACACACGTGCACACACTTATAAACAATATACATATCACACGTACACACATTACACACATTACACAAACATACACATGGACATACTTATATGCAATATACACACCACACATATACACACACACTTATACACATATACACAAATGTATATGCAATATACATATCATACACATACACACATACATACATTCATACATTTACACACACAAACACACACACATATGCACACATACACTTATAAATAGGGACACATACACATAATTACACATAAACACATGCACACACACA
>NW_005288100.1:0-519 GCF_000412655.1 Myotis brandtii
TGCCCTGACTGGGAATAGAACCGTGACCTCCTGGTTCGTAAGTTGAACCTCAACCATGGAGCCACACAGGTTGGGCTCAACACATATTCTCTTGAGCATCTGTGATAAGTGAGACATGATAGGATGTTCTAGAAGTTGAGTCTACAATGTTGAACCAAACAGGATTTGGTCTCTGTCCTCATGGAGTCTACAATCTAATGACAGTGTAACAAAGGTGGGCAAATGTGTTTGTTAAGAGGCCAGAGAGTTAATATTTTTAGTTTTGGGGCCAAGAGAAAAAAATCTAGTGACAACAATGTCACTATGACTTGAAGAGTGAGTGCAGACGGGGGGACATGTGAGTCCCACAGAGGGTCTCTGTCATAGCAATTGAACTTGGCTGCTAAAGACGATGAGTAAACGAATGGGTGTGGCTATCCTATCTAATAAAGATGGAACATGCAATTGACCATCACACCATCACAAAAAGATGGCAACGCCCATAGCCACACGATGGCGGCGCCCAGTCCCCTCAGCCCC
>NW_005288101.1:0-519 GCF_000412655.1 Myotis brandtii
CAGAATAGGGACAACAGGAATGAAGAAGAGAGAAGGGCCAGAAAACAGTAGATGGGCCAGTGTGAATTTATTGCTCTCATCACCAACACCTTTCTTTCTTACATCCTATGTGTACAAGATATTATACACATATTTCTTAGTTCTGTCCACAAAAAAAGGCGATAAATAGCGATCAACCCAACAGCAATGAACATCCCTAAGAGCCCAGATTGTGGTCTTAAAATATAGTTTCCTATGAAAAGAAATCAGGGCTTGGAGAACCACCTGGTTTCAAGTGTAGAGCAGGAAGACATGAGGTACAAGATGAGCCTGGACAGCCGTGGTGCCACAGCGAGCAGGAGGCGCTCAGAGACTAACAGGATCATGTCAAAAGGACTCAGGAGCCAGTTTGAAGAGGCTCCCACCAGACCATGTGAGCATTAACAAGGATAAGAATTGGAATGGATTAAAATCAATCAAACATGTTTAAATTCATGGCTTCATAATACTATCTACACTAATAAAAGAGAAACATGCAAA
>NW_005288102.1:0-519 GCF_000412655.1 Myotis brandtii
TTTCTGAGCTGTATGCGTGATAGTCCACTGGTGACTACATCACCATTTTAACATTATTTTCATACACCCGTGTTCATAGCAGCATTATTCACAATAGCCAAAGATGGAAGCAACCCAAGTGTCCGTCAACTGATAACTGGGTAAACATAATGTGATCCATCCATACAATGGAATATTACTCTGCCTTAAAAAGGAAGGCAATTCTAACACCTGCTACAACGTGGGTGAATCTGGAGGGCATTATGCTCATGAAATAAGCTAGATACAAAAGGACAAACACTGTATGATTTCACTTATATCCTAGAGCAGTAACATTCATAGAGACAGAAAGTGGGGGCTGGGAAGAGGGGATGGGGAGTGAGTGTGTAATAGGGGCAGAGTTTCAGTTTGCGAAGACCAAGTTCTGGAGATGGATGGTGGTGAAGGCTGCATAACAATGTGAATGTACTGAATGCCACAGAACTGGACACTTAAAAATGGTCAAAATAGCCCTAGCTGGTTTGGTTCAGTGGATAGAGC
>NW_005288103.1:0-519 GCF_000412655.1 Myotis brandtii
GCCACCCTTTCCTCAAATGGATCAGATTTCCTGACAACAAATGCCATTCCTCTTGGGGGGCAGACGCAGGATCACACTGGCCCAGGCCATCATGAGGATCACACCGGCCCAGGCCATCACGAGGATCACACCGGCCCAGGCAATCACGAGGACCAGGTACAGCACAGGCCCTGGAGCTGACCGGCGGACGGCGAGAGGCCCTGCACCTGCTCCTGGCACCTGTGCCCCGCTGTCTCCCTCGTCTCGGTTCTCCATCCTCACTGTTGAGGTCACTTTTCTTCCCAACGGAGCCGGAGGGCCACTAGCAGGTCCACACTCAAGTGCAGCTAGTTGAACAGCCCCTGTGAAGAGGGATTCTCTCCCCCAATAATCCCAGCAGGAGGCCTTCTGTGGCCTTCACAGGCTCGGCCTGGCCAGACCCGAGTCTCAGGTCCCTGGGGACAGCACATGAGGCTGGGGGAGCGGCCACACCTCAGCCCGAGGGCAGCGGGGGACCGGAAGCTGGCAGGCCAGGACCAC
>NW_005288104.1:0-519 GCF_000412655.1 Myotis brandtii
GGAGGGAGTGGGGAACGGGGAATTTCTGCTAATGAACATAAACGTTTCTTTCAGGAGTAAATGAAATGTTCTAAATTTAGATAGTGATGTTGGTTTTACAAGTCTGGTATACAAAAAACTACTGAATTGGACACTAAAGAGATGAATTTTATGGTATGTGAATTAAATGTCAATAAAACTGTTATATAACAAAAGAACCTATCTCACAGCATTACAATTATGCCTTTATATATATTTCTCCTTCTACCAAAATTAGCCTGTTTGCTCCCTTCATCCTTACACATTGTCGATACTAAATGAACACGATAAATACTTGTTGAGCCAGTGATTAATTCATTGACATTTTTGACTTTGGCAGTTGGCAGGAAAGATTATTGGTGGCTGAGCCAGAGGCCTGGAGAAGAAAAAGCACCAGGTTTGAGCAGCCAGTAATTCCTGTCTAGCTAGAGACACAAGAAAAGAAGCAGTCCAAATGTGAGTAGTAAAGTCGGTACTACCTATTCTTTGTTCCATTAAAAA
>NW_005288105.1:0-519 GCF_000412655.1 Myotis brandtii
GAGAAAGCCTGATTACTGACTTCATAACCAAACAATCATTTGGCTAGGTTACCAGAAGTTTGTAAATATTGCTCCATTGCTTTCTGTCTTTGAATATTGCCGAGAGAAGTCTAAGGCAAGCCTAATTTTCCTCCTTATGGTGACTTACTTTTTCTTCCTGGGCAGCTAAAGATTTCTTTTCTTACCTTTGAATGTCTATAACTGGGGGTCAAGCCCGAAACCCAGGCATATGCCCTCTCCCTGGAATCAAACCAAGGACCTCTTGGTGCATACAAAGATGCTCAACCCACTAAGCCACACCAGCTGGGCCAGGTCCAATGCATTTTCCATTGATTGACAGCTTCTCTTAAATTATTAAAGGAGCCCTAGCCAGTGTTGCTCAGTTGGTTGGAGCGTCATACCATACACCAAAGGGTGGTAGGTTCAATTCCAGGTCAGGGCACATATCCAGGTTGTGGATTACTAGTAGATCCTCAATTGGATGCATGTGGGAGGCAACCAATCAATGTTTCTCTCTCA
>NW_005288106.1:0-519 GCF_000412655.1 Myotis brandtii
CTTTTGAACACTTTTTAGAAGTCTAGGCCAGAATATTATTGCCGTTACTAAACTCAGATTTCATTTCAGTCACCTTCAGGTGCTTGTTTATTTCCTATTTATTATTACTTGCTTTTGATTCAGGCTTATTTTTCAGTATCCAGCAATCTGCACATACTATACCAGTCAAGTTTATCTCTCATCAGTCACTCTGCATGCATCTTTTCTTCCCACCTCCCTGCTTTTGAGTCATGCCGTTTCTCCAACCCGAGACAATCCATTTACCAGCTTAAATTCTCCCCATTATTCAAGACCCTATTCAATCCCCACATTTCCTCTAGGAAACTTTCTTCAATGACTCTAACCTTCTCTGAACTCCTACTATAGTAGTAGAGGGATCACTACTATAGTAGTAGTGCAGCTCTCTAATTACACACAGAATGTCAGAGGGGGAAGAGACCTCAGAAATCATTGAGCCCAATGCCTCTGTTCACAGGGATGGAAACAGCACAGGATGCAATCTGGGGAAAGTGGAAAGGC
>NW_005288107.1:0-519 GCF_000412655.1 Myotis brandtii
ACCCCAACATTTCTACTCCTCTCTTCCTCCCATCATTCATTGCCTATGGTGGCTTTCCTGTCGAGACAGACTGGCAGAGCCTATTACGCTCTGGCCCTTCCCAAAGTTCTGATCCGGGTGTGAGCATGTGTCCCAGAGCCTTTGTCTCCACAGAGGACCTGCTGACCAGGCTGCCCTCTGCCTTCTGCTCAGGTCCCATTCTTGTAGCTCGCAGCACGTTGCATCATGCCATCTTAGAGTCACGTCCATCGCCACCATGATCCCATGCCTTAGTCCCTTTGCTGGCTCAGGGTCTGGGGAGTCTGGGTTGTTTTGGCATCTTTGCCTCCCTCTCATGTTCTTCCATCTATGTTCTCACGACAGCTCCACAGTTCTCCCCAACCAAGGTCTTAGTAGCCAGTTTCCAGGCTCATCTGAACTTGACCTTTCTGTAATGTTTGGTATTGCTCTTTGGGTTTCTGTGCTCTTGTTTCTGGTCTCTTCTTCCCTCTAATGCAGTGGTTCTCAACCTTCCTAATG
>NW_005288108.1:0-519 GCF_000412655.1 Myotis brandtii
GCCAGGGCACACGTAGTCTTGGTCTCCCTGGCAGTCCAGTTCGCTGGGTGAGCTGGGCTCGCTGGGAGGTACACGATGATGCTGGAGAGCACCAGCACTGGGCTGAATTCTGAGTATGAGTTAGGTTTCAAGGCCAACCACTTCCCAAACTCCTGGGTAAGTTTCATAACACACTGTTATGATCCCACGGGGATCCTCCTCATCCCTCGCAAGTCATTAAAGTCAGTGCCTTGTGATGGCTGCCACCAGGCACCAGACAATTTTGGGAAGTGAAAGTACAAAGATGTAGCCCAGATGCCAAACAAATAAACCATCATGAATAGAGCCAAGGGACCCATCTACTTCCTAGGGCATTATCTTCACATCGCCTGGCGATCTCTTCCCACAACAGGGCGTGTTTCCTCCTGGAGGTTATGACTCAGCTGCCCGGTTGTGGCTGGCATGTCTGTCGGGCAGGCTCCAGTTATGCCCTGGGTTCTCTCATCTTCTAGGACAGTGGTCGGCAAACTCATTAGTCAA
>NW_005288109.1:0-519 GCF_000412655.1 Myotis brandtii
GCAAAGCAGCACTTCTATTAATCTCTTTTCTACATATTCCAAAGAATAACTAGCATAAAAATAGTAACCCCTTATTCAGAGCTGTTAGAAACTTGAGTCTCTAAAGTTTCTTCTCATGTGTTCTTCTCTAAAAGATACATCCAGGGGAGAAAAATGTAGATCTGTTTGTATAAACAACCCTGACTGTTTCCAAAGAAGCAATATTCTTACAACGGAGTTCGATACAATTTATTGTTCTGGGCTCAGCATAGCATAATGGTTATGCTCATGGTCTCTTGAGAAAGACTATCTTGGCTTAAATCTTGATTCTAATTCTTACTAGCCATACAACCTTGGCAAAATTTCTCAACTTCTCTGGGCCTTAGTTTCTTTATTATTATGACAGCAATAATGATAGTACTGTCTCATAGGCTATTGAGGCAGTACATGCTTTAATACATGCAATCACTGAAGTACTGGTGCTAGCAATATTAGAATCAATTAATAGACATTAACTATATCTTAGATGCCAAATAGGAC
>NW_005288110.1:0-519 GCF_000412655.1 Myotis brandtii
ATTAGGAACCAACTGACTTTGCAACACACCTCAGTGTTCTTATGTTTAAGAATCTGTGCTCCTAATTTCTCTCCGTTCTCCCATTTCAATAATAAATGCTGGACAGAGATCTGATTCCAGGGGCAGAAAGGAAGTCATCTCCCCTGGGCAAGAGAGACGGGCGACAGGGGGAGCTGAGCTGTGCCAGGGAGTGAGTAATGGGTGGCCCGCTTCATGAGAGTCCTTGCTGGCTCCTGCTGCACGTTCCGGGTCTGGAGGACCCTGGGCGAGGCTCTCTCAACGCTCTTGATACAGATGTTCTTGCCCTTCTGCTAACAGGAAACTGGACGTAATTGCTGGCCCCCGCACAGCTCCGTGAGCACATTAGGCTGGTGCAGACCTCACTGGACCACAAATGGCGCCTCTAATTAGGCAGCTGCTGGTACAAGGCGCTCAGAACCTAGCTCCAGGCTTGCTCACGCCAGCAGCATCCCCCAGCTGCACGTGATCTGAAACGGGGTGTGGGAAGAGGAGGGGAGG
>NW_005288111.1:0-519 GCF_000412655.1 Myotis brandtii
GCTCTGTTTGGGGAGAAGGGTTTCAGAAAAGAAACAGTGCTCTGTGCCAGCACTTTTTTTCTGGCAGAAAGCTGCCCCTCCAGCTCTCCCCCTGATGCCAGACAATTCAGTTCCTCCCCACATGTCCCTGGTGCCTTTCAAACTATTGCCCCAGTATTAGAGCTCAGAGGGAGTGAGTCCAAGTAAGTCTGGGTATGGGCCCTTTAAGAGGAATTGCCTGGGACTCCAGAAGCCCTCCATCTCACTTAACCACAATCCCTGCTGGTTTTTATAGCCAGAAGTTTTGGGCATGGCTCTTCCTAGTCCTGGAACCCTGGGCTGGGGGGCCTGGTGTGGGGCTGAGACTCCATGCTCCTCAGGGGGGACCTCCACAACCAAGGTATCCCTCCCAATTTTTATCTGCCACACTTGGGGGTGGGACTAGCCCATTTTGCCTCTCTACCACTCCTACCAGTCTCTATGTGGCTTCTTCCTTAAATCCTTAGTTGTAGGACTTCCATCCAGCTAGATTTCAGGTGG
>NW_005288112.1:0-519 GCF_000412655.1 Myotis brandtii
AGACTGGTAGGAGGGGATGGAGATGTGAACAGGCAAGGCCTTACCCATAGTGTGGTGATTAAGAATCAAGAGGGATATCATGTCTGCAGAGGTCTTCCCTGAGGAGCAAGGTCCTAACCCCATACTGAGCTCCCCAGCCTGGGGCACCAGTGCCAGGAAGAGGAATCCCCATAACATATGGCTGTGAAAACTAGCTAGGATTGTATCTGAAAGAAAAATGAGCTCACTGACAAAGGTAAAACACTTCGTAAAAACAGTGGATCAACCAACTAGAAATGTAGTACATTAGTTAAATAGCAAAAGTAGGAAAACTGTGTGTAATTAGAACAAATTAATGGACACGCACACAAAAGAAGTATAAAATAATGAGCAAAACATAAATTTAGAGGGTGAGAGTAAAAATTTTAGTGATTTTATAATGTGTTCAAACTTATGTGACCATTAACATAAAATAGACTGCTATAAACCTAGCTTGGTATATAGGAAGCACATGGTAACCACAAACCAAAAATCTACAAG
>NW_005288113.1:0-519 GCF_000412655.1 Myotis brandtii
TGAAGTTCTCAGGCACAGAATGCTCTCCTGAAAAGAAAAGTAATCAAAGCAAAATGTATTTTATTAAAATAGCATTATTGATTGATTAACAATATAAAACACTGTAAAGTTAAAGAAATATTTTCATAAAACGGTATTGGCTCCTTTGGAAATCAGAACTTGAAAACTCCATTAAACATGTTTAATATGAGGGGAGGGGCGTAGATCGTGAGGGCAGGTGGCTCATGTGAAGCCCTAATAGAAGTTGATTAAAAGCATAGTTCCTAATATTAATCAGAATTGGACTGGGATCCTAGATTGGCAACTTCCAGAATCTGTGACCCTGGGGCAAGTAATTTAATCTTTCTTAATTTGTTTTCTTGTTTGGAAAATCAAATTAAATATGGTACCTACATCATAAAATTGTAATGAGGATTAAATGTGACAACCGGAATGAGGGTTCATGTAAGTGTTCAATACATTTTAGCGATTGTTGCTGTTACTGTTTTATAAATGGTAGATGATGGCTATGAAGCAGCT
>NW_005288114.1:0-519 GCF_000412655.1 Myotis brandtii
CCCTGCACAAATTTTGTGCACCGGGCCTCTAGTTATACAGATAAACCAGAATCATCTCTCTACAATAAAGGTTCTCAGTCCTAACCCCTAATATCTTCATCCTTGGGAGAGTTTCCACAGAGTGCACCTCCTTATGAGGCAAAATTTTCTCTGGTCTGTGGACCCGCCCTGCCTACTCCTACTCGGGTGTGTCAAGCCTGATAATTTCTGAAGGAGAAAAGTAAACCAATGTTTTCCAGCAACATTAGAAACTAGTCCTAATACACATGTAACCCACTTATCTTAATTATTAAATTATCCTAGAAAGAACATATCCTGAAGAAAAATCTAAAATATAAAAAATATATGTAATAAACAAAATATTTAGGCTCATGATTATTTTCATAGGGCTAGAAGAGAGCAGATGAAACCAGAGAGAAGCACACAGGCAGGCTTTTAAGTAACAATGTTTTTTGTTTTTTATCCTCACCAGAGGATAAGTTTATTGATTTTAGAGAGAGAGGAAGGAGGAGAGAGAGA
>NW_005288115.1:0-519 GCF_000412655.1 Myotis brandtii
ATATTTAAAATTTATGAATTGTTTATTTCAGGAATTTTTCACTGTTGACCACATGTAATGAAACAGTGGAAAACGAAACCTCAGATATGGGAGGACGCCTGTGCTCACATGGCTCAGGCAGGGAAAAGGTAGAGAACCAGTAGGTGAGAGGCGAATCAAGTGTGTTTAATACCAAATAGTTTCATTCTGTTCCAAGACCAGAGACCTTTCCTATCCAAGCACTTTCAGCATCTGCAGGAAAGCACCAAGGTGACTCTGTAGAGACTATAAACAGATCGGTGTAAATCTGTTACTCAGAAATGAGAAATCCCAAGAATCCATGGCTTATCATAATGCTTTGTGCCTAGAAGAAGACCAGCCTATTTATATCTAAACTTAAAATATGTTTAGCATTTTACTAATTTTTAATAAAACACTTGCTTATGTCTTAACATTTGAAATGGAAAATAGTGCAAATGTCAAATGGTTGAGTGGGCCCACAGGAGAAGATTATGGTTCACACACAGCTGCAAGAAGGTA
>NW_005288116.1:0-519 GCF_000412655.1 Myotis brandtii
ACTGGAGAAAGCCGAGTGGAAAGGGGCAGCTGCTACTCAGTTCCTGCCAATTTGCAGGAATGCAGGCCCAGGGTTGCCTTATCATCAGATTTTCCAAAAAGGTCAGAAATACATTTTTAAATTTAAAATTGTCAAAATTTTAAAATACTGTGCAAGCCAAAGAAACCCCATCTATAGGTTAGATTGGGCCCACAAGTCATCAGCCTTTTAATTCTGCCCTAGCAGAACCCTGTCCTTTGTAAACTTTCCAGGGTAACAATATGGTATGTGGAGGGGCTATGGCAGCAGGCAGCCTTCTTTATAGAGCAGCAACAAATCAGGTCATTTTGAGTTAGGGAACTGCCTAATGGAATCTGAAGGTGATAAAATGTCATTAGAAATTGCATTACTCTCCATAAAGACTTAGAAAAGTACAATTCAGGTATTCCCAAGATATAAATAATTAAATTGCTTTCCTCTTCACAAAAGTCAGATATGCTCATAAGATTAAAAGTTAAAATGTTTTAGAAGTAGATGTCA
>NW_005288117.1:0-519 GCF_000412655.1 Myotis brandtii
TTGAGCCTGTAGAACTGCAAGCCCTGTACTGTCGTCACAACAGAGAGGCATCAGAGGGAGCAGGTTAAGCAGGCGTCCTGGAGAAGTGATGCCCACGATGACAGAGGGACGAGCAACCAGTACGAGCCAGTGACGGAGCAAGGGAGGGTGGGGATGTGTCCTGGGAGAGGCGAGTCCCTGGGAGGGCTTGAAGCAATATGCCCTGCCCGGACGCCAGTCACCCAGCCTCTGGCCCTGAGGTGCTGTCCTTAAGCCGAGACACCTCCAGGAAGCTGGCCCAGGCTATGTGGACCCAGGGTGTGTGGTGCCCAGTTAGGGACCACAAAAAATGGAAGAGTAAGATTCCCTAGGGCCGGAGTCCGACCTCGATGTGTCTTTGAGCAGGGTCTCTGGTATGGCTTCTCCCCACCCCACCCTCTAGTCATCTGTTCCCCAAACAGATGGCAGAAAACCACCTGGGTGTGCACTACACACTCATTCAGACTTTTTAAAGATGTAATTGACCAACAGAATAAGACC
>NW_005288118.1:0-519 GCF_000412655.1 Myotis brandtii
CCCTGCCTTCTGCTTCCAAATGTCAGAAATTTCAGTTTTCAATTGAAATGAAACAATACTGAGTAAAGAATATAATGCTTGAGTTTTTATTAAAAAGTTGAAAATTGGCAGAAAATTACCTGTTGTTCAATCTACCAGGCCTTTCCACATTTTTTTGATATAACACTAACATTAATATTAAAAGAGATTCTTACTAATTTGGATTAACAGGTGACAAGAACAATCTGAATTAAAGAGAAAAATAAAGTATGCTTGGAAACATTAATTTCACAATAACTAAACTTTGGGTAACCAAGTATCTCTATATATAAACCTTTTCAGTTTGCTCTTTAAAACTGCTTCAGCAACATTCTCATTTATAATTAGCAGCATATAATTTATGTTTTTCAAAGTACTAAAATTCTCTTGGGTAAATTAAATATGCTCCAAAATCATTTTGTTAGACTTTTGAATTATTTACCTAATCATTGATTTTTAATCCGTTATCCTACATAATAAAAGGGTAATATGCAAATCAAC
>NW_005288119.1:0-519 GCF_000412655.1 Myotis brandtii
GGCTGGAGGGGGCGCCCTAGCCAGACCATTCCCATGTGGTTGTGTTTACCCCTCCTGTTTAACATGGCTCCAGTCTGATTCCGGAGCTCAATCTCTCAGACTTCTAATTAATTCTGTGAACTCTTCTTCCAATCTATACTTTTTTGCCTAAGTTTGCAACAAAAATCCTGGATAGTGAGCAGATACCATTATGACCTATATTTTATAGATGAGGCAAATTAAAGGTCAGAGAAGTAAAGTGTCACACAGGTCTGTGCAGATTCAAAGCTGTTCATCTTAAGCAATATCCTCCGATGTCTCCTTTATTTACTTATTTTTGGGGTTTGATTCTTTGTCACTATACTTATTTTTATTGGCTCCATATTTAAAAGCAAAAAGTCAATACATGAAGCTATCTCTATAAAAAACATACATAACAGACTATCTTCCCTTGTAAATATTTGGAAACTGGTTTTTACTAACATTAAATAATTATGTATTGCTACGGCCAGCATGGCTCAGTGGTTGAGCATCGACCTA
>NW_005288120.1:0-519 GCF_000412655.1 Myotis brandtii
ATAGATAGATAGATAGATAGATAGATAGATATTTTAACATTCTTTTCTTTTAAAATGAGTTAATCCTTCAATGCCCAAGTAAGAGTCAACTGACTAATGAACTAAGAATAACTTACTTGATAAAAGTCTCATCAAATTTTATAGATGTCATTGTTAGAAGACAATAAACTCAGTTTGCAGTTTTGTAAGTATTAACATACTTTAAACTCTTTTTTTCTTTATTGATGGGTACTTATTCATAGTTTTTAACTAAGATGTTATTTATAGTTTGAACAGAAAGTGAGTAAGCTTAACATAATAACTTTTATTTGACTCAATAAATAGCTTAGGCATTCATCAGTAATAAGAGTTAAAGTTTTAGGAGGCCTTTCAGCATATTTTAGAGAATTGAATGTATTAAGCAAAATGGATGGTCTTAATAGAAGAGAATTACATTTGAATCAAAAGAAAAGCTACCATTATGGTCTGAATCTAGAATTGAAACTAGGCTGGATTTTAACTCTAATAGTCTAATTCTAG
>NW_005288121.1:0-519 GCF_000412655.1 Myotis brandtii
GCAATATCAGTGTTTTGAGCAGGGGCAAGGTCAAAGGAAGCCAGCTCTAACTGTGGAATTTGGGACATGGACCTCCCTGCTTTGCAGGGTCAGGAGGGGAGGGGTGTTGGGATTCTGAGCCTGCCTGGCTCCCCCATAATCACACCAAGTGTTCAGTAGTTACTGGCTTCATCTGACAGTAGAGATGCAATATTTGGAGCGATGCCTATAATGATTCCTGGCTTCCCTGACACACATAGCCGAAAGAATATGATGCCAAATCCCCTTCCACACGCCCCTGGCGGAGAAAGCAAACACCCTACTACACGCTCACATTTACTTAAATTGCTGCAGGGAGTTGTTCTCCGCTGAGTTATAATGAGGACTGAGTTTTCCGAGGGTGTGGTTTATGAGCCTTCCACATGGGTTTGAAGGGGGGCACTGCCTGCTTCGCTCTGGCTCTGGCTGGGTAGGGGGCCCTTTGTCTCCAAGGAGCCAAAACACGAGCTGGTGGAGGCAGGGGTGGGGCTGGGGGGGGGA
>NW_005288122.1:0-519 GCF_000412655.1 Myotis brandtii
AGCTCTGTGGGGACTCTTTTACAGCAGCTCTAATCCCATTCATGCAGGCTCCACCCACATGACCTAAGCTTCTCCCAAAGACCCCACTTTCCTAATGTTGTACCACCACATTGGGCATTAGATTTCAACATATGAATGTTGGGGGGGACACAGATATTCAGTCCATGGCACCAACTGTCTGAGGAGCCAGGTTTAACAATAATTAGGTTTTCGCCAATGCCATGTAGCTGGCAAACAATAGGAAGAGACAGCTGACACCCTGGCCATGCTCCAAATCCATGCACAGGAATGATTTTCCCGTTTTCTTTACACTCTTTTCAAAACTCCTGATATCAAAGGGGCCAGGATTGTTTTTTTTGTCTTATTTTTACAGTAAAAAGTTATTTCCAGCTTTTCCATTACAACATTCAGACCTTGGATAACTTCCATTTGGATCCAGGTCAAACATCCAATCCCTGTCCTGCCCTTTGCCCTTGGGACTCAAAATACTTGCTCTTCCCCCAACTCACTCCCCATGAG
>NW_005288123.1:0-519 GCF_000412655.1 Myotis brandtii
TTCCCCTGTAGCCATTTTAAAGATTATTTCTATGTCACTGATGTTTTAGTAATTTCATTATGATGTGCCTTTGTACTTCCTCTGCTCAAGGTTTGCTGAGCTTCTCCAGTCTGTAGGATTAGAGTTTTCATTCAGTTTGACATTATGGCAATTATTTCTTTAATATTTTTCCATTTCTCATACCCTTATTTTTTCCTGAGACTCCTCCAATTATACATATTTTTGACAGGTTAATATTGCCACATTGATTGGACAGAGATCACTGATGTGCTGTTCAGGTTTTTAGACATTTTTCTCTATAGGCTTTATTTTGAGTAATTTTATTGCTATGCCTTCAAGTTCACTGATCTTTTATTCCAAAATGTGTAATGTTAATTTCATAATTATTCAATTTTAATATTGTATTTTTATCTTTAGAATTTTCATATAAACATAACCAGTGGACAGAGACACCAGGGGGTTGAGGGCATGAACAGGGGGCCATTGGGGGGATAAAGACACATATGTAATACCTTAATC
>NW_005288124.1:0-519 GCF_000412655.1 Myotis brandtii
CCTTGGGTGAGGATTAACAACAACAACAAAAAAGATGCCCTTGAAGTGTTTTTCCCCTAATCCCAGGGAGGACATAATCTGGTTTCCTGTCTTCATGCTCCTCCATTCGCCAGAGGCCACCTGTCCTACAACACAGTTACACCTGGCCCCCACATACACATGGCCCATGGAGCATCATCTCCTGTGGAGGGCCATGCCCACAGGGCACCAGAAGCACCCAGCCTCTCTGATCTCTAAGTCCTGGTGCTTACAGTCCCCTCCACACAGAACCCAACACCAAGGCCATGCAGGTTCCCTCAAGCCACAGCTGCCTCGGGGAGCGGCCTTCCCAAGGTCTTCCCACCCTGCCATCCATAGAGGGTGAGGAAGGGGTAGAATGTTCTGTCCCTGAGGCTCCCTGCTGTTGCATGATAAAGAACAGTGACAAGAAGGGAAGCCGGGACAGGGAAACCTGCAACTGGCGTTGCAACATGCAGCCAGCATCCCGGGATACCAAGCAATGCTCTGAGGTGAAGACCC
>NW_005288125.1:0-519 GCF_000412655.1 Myotis brandtii
TGATTTTGAAGACTTTTTATTCAAAATTATACCCTCCTGGATCTTTATTTATAGCCCTAACTACCTAAGGATGATATTATTTCAGCCCCACATAATATATAAGCCTATTTAAGAAAAGAGTTTAGATTTACACTAAAGGTAAGCCCAACTCTATACTACTGAAAACAAATTGTGGCAGAAAACCAACTCTTTATATCAGCAGGTATACTGTTTATTAGATGGATTTCTTAAAATGAAATGTTACAGTAAAATTCTTGTAAAGTTCAGTTATCATTTTAAAACATTTTAATAGAACTTTAAAAATGTTTAAAATAACAAGATCCTAGTGACAGACTTTATCTAGACCTAAAAAAAAAAAAAAATAGTCACTCTCTATCTTCTGTCCCAAACTTTATCTCATCAAATTTCAGAAAACCTCCAAAATCATCTTTAAGGATTTATGTTTTCCTCATGATCCATAGCACTTTATCTTCTTTTGTATTACTTTTCTGTCTTTCTGTCTCCTTCCCCATGTGCAAG
>NW_005288126.1:0-519 GCF_000412655.1 Myotis brandtii
CAGACAATCTTTCTTAATACAGTGAAACACTCCTTTTCTACCAGTCAGGCACCACCAAGCTCTTCAGGATCATCTCCTGCCTCTGCATCATGAACGCCAGGTGCTTGCTAATCCCTGATTTGAGAACTACTTTTCAGATTCTCCTCCTCGCTCCCTTAGCAATACTATTTCCACTTGCTAGAGTACTGTGCCTCCTCCCTCTCTTCAAACACGGGAACAAATCCGTTAGTTGAAGTCTGGACCACAGCTGACCTAGAGCATCCAACCCACACACTGCTGTCCAACATGCTTCACAGTCCCCGAGAGGGTTATGTTCATTTTGTTTCTCCTGATTCCTCAGCAGCTACTTCAACGTCCCTGATTGTCAAGCTCCACCTCTCCCTTTTCTCCCATTAACACACTCAAACTCCCCTTCAAAACACACAACAAAACCAAGTGTCTCCATAACCCTGTAAGACCTCTGCACTTACAAATTCGCCTTTCTCAACCCCCATTTCTCGTGTCCCACTGTCATCTGGC
>NW_005288127.1:0-519 GCF_000412655.1 Myotis brandtii
TGGCCAGCCAACCTCCCGCAGTCTCTACCCCTGGGCAGCCAGCCCCGATCGGCCCTGATCGGACTGGGCAAGATGGCTCTTATTGGCCCCAATCACCAGTCAGGCCAAGGGACCCCAACCATGCATGAATTCATGCACTGGGCCTCCAGTGAACTATAAAATGCATTAATAGACTAATGCCCTGCAAGAACAAAAGATTCATGGAACCTCATGGGAAAATCTTAAAATTTTTCTGAATGAAAGAAGTTCCATAAATTAGAATTCTTTTTACATTAAATTCTAGAAACTGTAAACTAAGCTATAGTGAGAGAAATCCATTAGTGGTTCTCTAAAGATTACAAATGACCAATTGATATTATATAAATAGATATGTTTATTGTCTTTATTGTCATAATGGTTTCAAAAATATATTAATATGTCAAAATTTATCAAATTATACAATTTAAGTATGTGCAGTTTATTATATATCAACTAGTAGCCCTGTGCACGAATCCTTGCACCAGTAGCTCTCTGCAGGGC
>NW_005288128.1:0-519 GCF_000412655.1 Myotis brandtii
TGGGTAGGGTCCTTAGGCCTGGCTGGCAATCAGGGCCCCACTGGCACTAATACATCAATATTCAGATGAGCAGGATAAGGCATTTTACTTCGTGTAACAACTTCAATCTGCATGTTCAGGCGCCATTCTGCATAACAAGTTACTTAGCCACTTACAACAGCACCCGTCTTTATTTCAAAGTCCTGGGCGGTAGCTGGGCTCCCTTCTGGTCACAGAGCGGGGATGCGGGATTCAGGCTGGCCGGGTTTCCTCCGGAGGGGACACCGAGGAAGAATGCCCTTCCAGTGAGGGAGGCTGCCCAAGCTTCTGCCTGGTGACCAGGTGAGCGCGGCAGCTGCCACGTTCAGCGCCAGATGGGAAGGCTGTGGCACAGATCCCCTCTGGTCTTGCATCACCAGTGTTGTCAGACTTGTTCTCGTTCTCTGACCCTCTTCTCATTTAGAACCAGTATCAGGGTGAAGTGCAAGAGTCCCAGCCCTTCCTGGTGACCGTCACCAGTATTTCCCCTTTGACCCTCTT
>NW_005288129.1:0-519 GCF_000412655.1 Myotis brandtii
CCAAGATATAGAAGCAATGTAGGTGTCCTTCCTTTGATAAATTAATAATGAATATGTGGGTAGTATATACATATACACATGCACATATACATATATACAGAATGAAATATTACTCAGACATAAAAAATAATGAATTCCTGCTACTTATGGCAACGTGGGTGGACTGAGAGGGTGTTATGCTAAGTGATATAAGACAGAGAAAGACAAAGACCATAGGTTCTCACTTACATGTGCAATCTAAAAGAATAAAATAGAAAAACAGACCCATAGCTTCAGAAAACAAACTGATCCCTTACTTGCCAGAGGATAGTAAGTTGAGGAGAGGGATGAAATAAAGAATGTGTATAACAAGTGCAAACTTCCAGTTATACAATGTATAAGCCACGGAGATCTAGTGTACAGTACAGGGAATGTGTCAAATCTATATATATAAAAGCCTAAGAGACCATTATGACTGAATGACTGGACAACCAGTCCCTAGCTATAATGTGCATTGACCACTGGGGGGCAAATGCTCTA
>NW_005288130.1:0-519 GCF_000412655.1 Myotis brandtii
TGCCAATACAGTGCCCCCATGGTGTGCCCTTTTCCGTCCACTATCTCGCTGCGACTGCGGCGGTAGAATTCAGTTTCTGTTTTGACACACTGGGCCTGCATCACCTGAGTCGGGGAGAACATTAAAACACGGGGGTGATTGTTTGATGTAGGCTGTCCAGATCTGAGGAAATTACAGACTGTTTGTTTTTAAAGCAAATGGAATAAATCAGAGAATTTGATTAGCATTACATATACCATTATTATACTAGATCTTGAACTACCCCCTTAGCATGAGAGAAGCTATTGTCTGTAAAAGCTGGTTGGTTTGGAAGGCTTGGTGTTTGGTTCATTATAACAATTGGGTAATCAAAGAAGCAGGACGGTGTAAAGGTTCTTTGCTAACGGTAGTGTAGGCAATGATGGGAAACAAAGACTTACTCCAGAGCAAATGCTATATGTAGTGAAACACTAAGGTTTTGCAGTGATGGGCTTTACTAACATTTGCAGAGCTGTTTTTTTAAAGCTTTATTAGAAAAAA
>NW_005288131.1:0-519 GCF_000412655.1 Myotis brandtii
AGGGTTAAGGTGGTAAATTTTATGTTACGCATCCTTTACCATAATTTTTTAAAAGCCCTTTTACAATATTTTCTAATCATGCATGGATTATCCATTTTGTAAATTGCCACACTATAAAATACACTTCATGCTAAATCCATACCGCACATAGCTTAATTTTGGTGTGATTCTGAAGGCACTTAAGGGTGTTGCAGAACTCATTTATAATGATGGTCTTCATAACGACCCATTACAAGTTCAATAGACTTCTTGGCTTGTGTGCTAATGGAAAGTAGCAGTTAATAAAAATACTAGGTAGTAGATTTGCTGAATTAAGAAATTATAATGTCACAGATGCTTTGCCAATGGCTATCTCAGAGTTTTCTAGGGCATTTCCAGGGCATTTCAAATATTCTGTTTCCAGAAACACCCAGATCCCAGAGATTACATGTCCTCACACACACATTCTCTGTCAGATCCCTGCTCTGCTTTTCTTTTCATAAATGTAAACACGCTAACAAGAGGCACTGGACATATGCA
>NW_005288132.1:0-519 GCF_000412655.1 Myotis brandtii
AAACAAACAAACAAACAAAAAACAACTACCATCACATTATAGTTCAAATTTCAGATGAAATTTATTCAGATATATTTATCTAAAATGATAAGGGTTTTGACAATGCTGGACAAGTTTCTTTGTGATTTTATCACATTTTATTTTAGAGATTAAAGAGCAAAATTTCTCATTTTGCAAATTGTGATAAGAGTAAGATCAATATTTTGTATATGAAATAGACTACAATTTATAGTGTATCCAGGTGTACTTGCTAATTCATCTCTTTACAAAGTGCATAGTTATGCCTGGAAAAATAATCCATGTGTGTTTATCTCATAGATTCTATACGTGCACCTAAATAAAGAATAATTCTGTTCATATAACCCCAAAATACTATGAATTTAATTTTGAAGAAAAATGAATTAATGCTTTGATTGTCACATCTATTCTGTTATTTCATCAACATAATATAAAGAGAATAAGTATGAATTAACACGAACAACAATGTGAGTAACAGAGGCCTTGGAACTGTTAAAACTT
>NW_005288133.1:0-519 GCF_000412655.1 Myotis brandtii
AAAAAAAAATTTTTTTTTCCAGAAGTGGAGGAAAGAAACAATCTCTAACATGCCTACTGTATGTCATGCATTTCACTGCATTCATTTAATGGTTATAGTAGTAACCCTGGGAGCTCTGTGCTATCAGAGCACCTATGTGCAGTGGTATAGGTTATTATATAGTATTAATAAGTCACAATGTAGCACTCACTGATCATCCTAAAAATACACCCAGAAATCTTGCACAGACCTAGTGTGGGTTGCTGCTGGTGGTATGTTGTGTTTGGGGGTGTGCGGGTCTGGATCCTTCCACCCTTCGCCCACCAGCACCACATGAAGTGCCAGCCCTATTAATCCCTTGGAAGCCCCATATCCTGCATTCAACATGAAGGCCATGTAGTAGGTCCTGCTGCAGCTCAGAGTAATTGGGAATTCTCTGTGCCTCACCATTCTGCTCCTTGGGCTGCCAAATGGTGATTTATAAGCTTTTACGCTCTGGTGCTGTTTTGCTGTTTCATGTTGCTATGCCCAAGGCATTTT
>NW_005288134.1:0-519 GCF_000412655.1 Myotis brandtii
CTCTTTTTGCTGTAAATTTCTATGAATTCTGTGCATTTTGGCAAATGCTTAATGTCTTCTGTTAACCATCACAGCACTGCACAGACGAGTTCACTGCACTACAATTCCCTGTGCTTAACCTGTGCAGTGCTTCCCAACACAACTCCTGGCAAACACTGGTCTTTTGATCATTTCTAATGTTTGTCTTTCCGAAATATAGTGTAATTGGGATCATACAGTAGCTTTTTCAGACTAGTCTTTTTCACATAGCAACATGAATGTAGGATTAATTAATGTCTTTTTGTGACCCAATCATTCATTTTTAATTGAAAATAATACTCTATTGTGTATGTGCCACTGTTGGTTTATACCTTATCCATTACCCAGTCCACTGAAGGAAATCTTGGTTGTTTTAAGTTTTTAGCAATTATGCATCAAACTGCTATGAATATTCATGTAGGCATGTAGAATAATTTTTTAAAACAAATTAGGTAAGTACCTAGAATTGTATACTAGTATGAGGATTGTGTTTAATTTTGT
>NW_005288135.1:0-519 GCF_000412655.1 Myotis brandtii
AAAAAAATAAAATAAAAATAAAAATCAATTAAAAAAAAGAAAGAAATATTAAACCAACTAGACTTATTTGGTATATTAAATTACATGGGAAGCATTGTCAAATAAATGATGCTAACTAAACCTTTGATTATATTTGTGTAGATGTTATTAACATAAATATCCTAGAAATTATATAAAATTCCAAAATATTTGACGTCTTAATATGCTAGAAAACTTACATTCTTTCTGTCTCAAAGTTGTCTTTCCAGTCTCTTAAAGTTGTAAATCTTATCATGTGTTTAAATTGTAAATATCCAGGAGCTAACTAAAACACTGCCTCCAGAGACTGAAGGAAAAAAACTAAAGAGACTTTTTAAAAGTACAGACTACGATATAAGTTCCCTTGTCTAAGCTGATCAGTAAAAGAGCTAAGGTTTGTGGTTTTTTGGGTTTTTTTTTTTTTTACGAAACTATTTAAAAAAATAAAGATGAGCCCAGCTGGTGTGGCTCAGTGATTGAGCGTCAATCCATGAACCAGGA
>NW_005288136.1:0-519 GCF_000412655.1 Myotis brandtii
ACTCTCAGCAATGAAGACAATTAGTTTATCTCTGAAATTAGATCACATCAAATACTCTGAAAACTATGGGCAGCAGAGAAAAATTCTGTTCACCAATTGGATTCTCTACATGTCCCTGGCCTCTTTTAGTTAGATAGAGCTACTGTACTGATCCTAACAAATTCTAGCTGATTTGCTATAAACAGGAGTAGCTGTGCCGCTTCTGAGTTGGATGATTCTAACATGGGTGCACAGCCCTCCAGTCCTCTCTCCTTCTGTCGCAGTGATGCCGGGGACACTGGCTCCAGAGGGCACAGCCTGGATCCCTGAGTACAATGTGGATGAGAGCCCTTTGCTCGCTCCTGACAAAGTAAGAAATCCACCTTTTGGTGTCATACCACTGAATTTTTAATTTTTAATTTCAGCATAAACTTGTCTATCCTGATCAATACAGCACAGAATCGAACAAATATAATTCCAAACGAGCTGGAAATTTATGCTCTGTCCTTTATCTGAAGATGTATAGGGTGTGTTACTTTC
>NW_005288137.1:0-519 GCF_000412655.1 Myotis brandtii
ACTGTGGGACCCAGAGTCAAGTCCCTGCCCACCCACGGTGTCTCAAAATCGTGCAAAACCCAGATCCAGCTGGCCCCACCTCCCTTGGGCGAGATCCAGACCCGGCCGGCCCCACCCTTATCAAGCCTCACTGGACAGAGGGAGCAGCCTCAGTTTCCCTGTCAAGCCCTTCTGGGCAGGGGGGCACATCCTCAGGTCCCCTAGTGCACCCTCAAGTCCCTCAGTCTGGCACCGGGACAGGGGGGACATGCCTTGAGGTCCCTCGTCAAGCCCTGCCAGGTTGGGGGCATGGCCTGAGGCCCCCCATTAAGCCTTGCCAGGTGGGGGGTGCGACCTGAGATCCCCCATCAAGCCCCGCTTGGCAGAGGACACAGCCTCAGGACCCCCAGGCTGGTGCCAGGTGGGGGGGTGCAGCATTAGGTCCCCCAGTACCAGGATGGGGGACGCAGCATGAGGTCCCCCGGCCCAGCACCAGGGTGGAGGCCACACCTTGAGGTCCCCCATCAAGCCCCGCTAGGC
>NW_005288138.1:0-519 GCF_000412655.1 Myotis brandtii
ATCTTTTAATTTGTAACATCTTTAGAAGTACAGAAAGGTGCAAAGATAATGCCATAGTGCTAGGAATTCCTATATCCCCCACATCCAGTTTCCCCTGTCTTTAACATCTTACATTAGTGTGGTACATGTGTACACTTAATTAATTGATAGATGATTACTATTGAAGTTCATGCTTCTGTTAGAGTCCCTTCATTTTCACCTAATGTCCTTTTCCTGCTCTAGGATTTCATCTAGGATACCATGCTACATGTACTTGTCTCATCTCCTTAGGCTGTGACAGTTTCATCGATTTTTCTTGTTTTTGATGCCTTTGGCAGTTTTGAGGACTGGTTAGGTATCTTGTATCATGTCCTTCAAATGGTATTTGTATGGTGCTTTTCTTATAACTAGACTGGGGTTATGTGTTTTGAAGATGAAGGGCAGAGCAGTTAAGTGTCATTTTCATCAAAACAAATCAATCATATATACTATCAATATGATTTAGCACTGTTGATGTTAAGCTTCATGACCTGGCTTAGT
>NW_005288139.1:0-519 GCF_000412655.1 Myotis brandtii
AAAATATCCTCAGGTGAAGATTTAAAAAAAAAAAAAAGAGTGGAGAAGAACTAAATGGCAAAGGATCCCACAACAGTAGTGGATCTTAAAGGGCTCTCTCTCTCTGCTCTAAGCCATTCTTTGAAAAAACAAAACAAACAAACATAGTGGTGATGGTTGGACAACAATGTGAATGTATTGAATGTCACTGAATTGAATTGTACTCTTAAAAATGGTTAAAGTGGTAAATGTTATGTTATGGATATTTGCCCCACAATAAAAAATTTCAAAAACATGCAAGTATGTAAAAATGAGACGATCTCAGGCAAAGCATAAATTGTTTAAGACCAAAGTGGGGGAATCAGAGGGCTCTGTCCAGTTCAGTTTGGAAGCTGGACAGGAAGCAAGAAGAGCTCATCATCCTGGAACCACAGTGATTTTACTTTACAGTGGAGATGGATACACATTTCTATTAATACTAGAGGCCCGGTGCACAAATTTGTGCGTGGGTAGGGTCCCTCGGGGTGGCCTGCGGGGATC
>NW_005288140.1:0-519 GCF_000412655.1 Myotis brandtii
AGAGCTGAGGTTATAAATGAGCCTGGGAAATGGAGGGAGGAGGGGCTGGAGAGGGGAGGATCAGAATGGGAAGAGCCCAAAGGGTGCCAAGCTCTTACAAAAGAACCTGGTGTGCCAGTCAGAGTGGCATTGTGATCCACCCTGGGGAGGAGGTACCAGGGAGAGGTCATTAGGGAGTAATTGTTACCATTAGGACAAGATTGAAGGGCTAACAGTTCAGTCCCAGAGCCCAGAAACCAGACTGAAGGCCACAGAATGGACTGCAGCACTTTGGGCAGAGTCTCAGACAGGAATTGTATCTCCACTCAATTCTAATCTCCCCTAATTTTAGGGATTTTTTTTCTTCTTCTGAATTATTTTATGAATATTGCTTTCTAGATGTTCTTTTCACCCCAGTTCTGAGCTGTGTTTCTGTTTGTCTTGGATGCCTATGCAACTGTCCTCAGGTTCTCGCCTGTGTTTTCACAGATACCCACAGGCATCAGATGCAGCCTTACAAACTAAAGGGTGGAGGATAAT
>NW_005288141.1:0-519 GCF_000412655.1 Myotis brandtii
CAGAGAAATAATCACAATTATATTTTCTGTGGAGGGACATGGGAAAGGATCTTTTACAAAAATAAATTTCTTCTTACTTTGTTTACATTACTTTCAAATTTTCACTGTTAGGAATTCATTTCATTTAGTTAAGCATTATCCTCTTCCTGCTATATTCTTTAGAAATGCAAAAATTTCTGAGACAGGTAACATTGTCACTGGTTCCTTATTTTGAGCATACATTCCTAGATCACATTTTGATGACATGGACAACATAAGGTTTAGGAGGAAAAGAACCACTAAATGGAGAAGACAAAAAATTCATGAAGAGAAATTGGAAAAAACCATTAATGACAAAACTTGTAGGTTGCACATCTTTCACTAGCCCCATGTGGTGTTTGAAGCTAATTTGCAATCATTCGAATATTCCAGTGACAGAAAGCTTTCTACTTTCTGAGGAAGTTTATGCCATCTAGAACAACTGGGACAATAATTTTAGACAGTTAGTCTTTATATTGAACTAAAATTTATCTCCTAATG
>NW_005288142.1:0-519 GCF_000412655.1 Myotis brandtii
AGGTTAACGTGGTGGCACATGAGCAACCTAAACAGCCATCTCAGAAGGCGGATAAAGAAAAATTGAATTTATCTAAACAAAGGGGATGAGATGGGATCCCCAAAGGGCAGGCTGCACAGCCCTGAGTCATGGGCACATGGGGCCGGTGAGGGCAGCCCCAGGAGCTGGAGTTCCATCCTCAGACGCAGTCACTGGCAGGAAGCCCTTGTCGTCGGCGGGTCTGGGAGCTGAGCTGGTGGCTGGGAATGCGGATGGACTGCAGGTGTGTGACCGGGTGCCTTCGGGGCAGTGTCCACTCCTTATATGGTCTGAGTCCTGATGTCCAGCCAGTATTTCCTGTTCTTTGACCTCCTTTGGCAGGAAGCGTGGAAATGGCCGTTAAAGATTATATATCTCCCATCCCCTTTCATTAACTGCATTCGATCTTTCTTTATCTACCGTCCGAGATGGCCTTTAGCCTGCAGGTGTACCACCATGCTGACTTCTCCATCACCATCATCATCATCATCATCACCACCA
>NW_005288143.1:0-519 GCF_000412655.1 Myotis brandtii
CAAGGATCTAGGCAGGGGCCTCAGGTGGAGTTTTTATAGATATGGTATATCCTATATACACTTTAGATAAAGAAGGTAGAGTCTCTATACTATGGATAAGGGTGGGTTGAGTAAGGGAGCCCTTGGACAATTGGCCAGGAAATTAGCTTCTTCAAATGGGAGTTGGTTGAGAAATGCCAGCAGCCTGTGCTGCTCAGTGAGATGAGCTAGCCCTTAGTTGAGAACTGGGCGGATGGAGAGCCTGTCTATTTGCCACACATACCCTGAGCATAGCTTCCATCAAGTTGAGTTGAGGGAAGGAGGACTGTGAATCAAATGTGGCGCAAATGCCACACACTCTTGCTGTTATTATTGAACATTAATAGATTTTCTTGAATAATTGTTTCTTATTTTGTTATTTGACCTTAGCATAATATCAGATACTTTAAATTATTCTTGTTTTATAGTTTTAGTCAGCTTATACACCCCCTCAACCTACCATCATTCTTAACACTTTGAAGATTATAAAACAGAATTTAA
>NW_005288144.1:0-519 GCF_000412655.1 Myotis brandtii
ATTGATCTATGTGTCTGTCTCTCCACCAATAACACACTGTTTTGATTTCTGTAGCTGCATAGTAGGTCTCAACATTGAGAACTGATTCCTCTCATTTTATTATTCTTTTTCAAAATTATTAGTTCCTTTCCATATAAATTTGAGAATAGTCTTGTTTATACAAATGTTCTCACTGAGATTTTGATAGGAATTGTATTAAATTTGTAAATCAATTTGGGGAGAATTGACTTCTTTACTATCGTGAATTTTCCAATCCACGAACACATTATGTCTCTCCATTAATTTAGATTTTCTTTTATTTCTTCTTTAGTTGGTGTTTTGTAGCTTTCAGCATACCAATCCTGTACAGGTTTTGTTACATTTATATATAAATATCTCATTTATTTTTGAGTAACTGTAAATCACACCCCAGCTTATTGAGGTATGATTGACAAATAAAAATTGTATATACCTACTATTTAGGTTGTTATAGGCAAGAGATTCACATGCGAGACATTCAGTTGCTCTCAATAGTTATTG
>NW_005288145.1:0-519 GCF_000412655.1 Myotis brandtii
TTTTTTTAATTTACGAAGGATATATGTCACATATGAAAATATATAACTCAGAAGCAGATTCCTGAAATCTCGTGAATCTGGAAGGGCTGCTGGAGAGCTTTTCTAAGCCCGATTCAAGCAGTGCAAACACTCACCCACTCTCACCCCGACTCTAAGAGCTTTGCTGGCTCTGGGAAGCTCTGTGGTCAGGTGGTCAGGTTCTTTCCTTTCTGCCCCATTAATGCTGATTTAGGAAAACATTTCTGTTTGAACCCAAAGGACACCACTGAACTGTTTCCTCTCCCCGGTGGCTTCTAAGGCCAAGTGAGCCCCGGTCCAGGTCTTGTTAGACCTTCATGTGTATTAACCGCCCACACTGCAGAGAATGGTCAGTGTGGCCAGAGGGAATGGACAGGTGAGAGGACAGTGATCAGCGGCCAGTGGGAAATCCGGGCAGCGGGCAGCCGGCCTCTTCCGTCCGTGACATGTTCCCAGCTTTCTAAGCTTCATCTGTTGGGGTGGCTGTGGTCAACAGAAGCC
>NW_005288146.1:0-519 GCF_000412655.1 Myotis brandtii
CAGTAACATAAGGCAAAGTGAGTTTCAATAAGTTTCAGTAAGGTCCCCAAGAACTCAAGCATTAAGAGGTAGAGGTGAGATTCAAATCCATGTAATCTGGCTTTAGAGGCCCTGTTCATAACCACTCTGATAATCTATATCACAAAACTGATCAAAACAAAGTTTTATTCCCCAAAGGTAGGTGCTAGGTAGGAGGATAATTATGCCATCAGCAAAGTTACAATTTAGTTGAGAAAAAATGCAAGTCATAAATGATTCAGAATGAGCCCAACATGATGAATTGAAATGACCTTGAGAAGAAACTTGTTCTTTTGATTACTGCTGTTTACTGTTTTATTCTTTATGGGATTTGGAATGCTTTTTATTCCCAAATAATTACAGAATCTTTAATGAAAGAAGTAGGGTTTGTAAGATTTTAAAAGGCAAAAGAAAGATGAGCGAGGCCATATTAGGCAGAGGGAAAAGAAATGCAGTAGCATTGTAGTATGAAATACTTTTTCTGTTTAAGAAATGGTGAAG
>NW_005288147.1:0-519 GCF_000412655.1 Myotis brandtii
TCTATATAGGTAGGTGCTACTTTGTAATAAAAGTTAAAATTTAAAATACAGAAAATAAAACAAGAAGGGATCATACCACAAGGCATCTTTGCTTCTGTCAATCTACTGTTTTCCTTGTATAAGTCTATTCCACAAAGTGTAGGAGTGTGTTAGTGAAATATTTATGTCTAAGATCCATTCAATCTGTTATTTAAAAACTACAGATTTCTGGGTATATACAAAAGTGTCCTTAGTATATAAAAAAAGATATACAATTAAGGTCCCTGGTATTTCCACATGTTAAAAAGCCACATCCAGACATTTAAAATAGCATGATTGGCTATTTAGAGTTTAGATGATTATATGTTGGGAAACATGTGCACGTTCCACTTCCTAACTAATGGACATTACCATCCAGATGGACCTGGCTATAGATAGAAATGTTCTCCCAAGCGGTAATCAGTGCCTTTTTAGATAAAACATAAAATTACTCCTTGGTTACCTCAATTTGAGGCTGCTTTAGTGTCTTTCCAAAAAAAA
>NW_005288148.1:0-519 GCF_000412655.1 Myotis brandtii
GTAAGTTAATGCTCACTGACTGGCATTGCTAGGAGGAAAAGCAGAGGCTTTTCAAGAACATGATTTTCCATTCTCAGAGCATCCTTGAGTCACCCATTAATGAGGGAAGCCTGATTTTACCACAGTGATACCCTTGATGGGCACTGGCCTTCAAACATCCAGACTGGTACCCTGATTGGATAGGTCCAAATCTGGGAGACCCACCATGAGACAGAACTGCCTTGGGAAATTTGCATTCGGCTTGGGGTTAATTCTAATTATCTTGAAATTCCTCAGGAAATCACATCATATTAAAATCCTCTAAGTACCTTACTTCACTGGAGAACTGCTTGAACCACACCAAACTTCATAATGGAAATTTCCAGCATTTGTATGCCCTGGAATCCTTGGTTGCTTCAAAACAGCATGGCTAAAGCAACTTGTAGCAATTGATAATTTTGACGTTTTGAGTGAATTTTTTTTAAAAGAAAATTCTCTGGTATTAAGTGTATGCCACACATTAAAATCCAGGGTTTGTTT
>NW_005288149.1:0-519 GCF_000412655.1 Myotis brandtii
TCAGGACTGTAAGAAGAAGGGAGGGCCAAGAGGAAACCAGCAATTTCTAACTTGACCAATACGGTTGTGATAATCTAGTTTCCACATCCTTTGGGTTTGTTACTTTAAAGTTGACCCCCTTCTTTGATTGATTTTTTTTTCAGATTCTTTGGAGATGGCCCATGTATCAGACACCTGTGTGCCTTACTTCACATGTTCCTTTTGCTGCAGTCACTGTTGTGACGAGCACAAAGTGCAGGTGTCACCAGGTGCCATCTCACCTCTGGTGCACCAAGCATGTCTTGATTTCTGCGCTAAAATTTTTCTGATGCTGCTGTGTAAACACCTCTGGGAGCGCACTTGAAACTCACATGCCAGTGTGAGGGCATTTAAGCCCTCTGGATAAGTGTTATTTTTTTTATGTGGGCAATTCTGAGGTACATTCTAACCAAGGAGGCCATGGTGGGCTTGAGTCCCAGTGGCCCACAGTCTGCCTAAATAATACACCTGTTTAGACTTTTCGTCTTCTTGTTCTTTCTT
>NW_005288150.1:0-519 GCF_000412655.1 Myotis brandtii
CATTCAGGTGAGTGTGCCTTGACTTAGTGAGCCACTTGGTCACCAGGTACTTACTGAGCATCCACTGTGATTTGTCGATTCTGCCTGAAGTTCAGGAAATGAACAGCTTCATCAAATGAGCAGAAATGAAAAGAATGCCGATGTCCAGAGCCATCTTCCAAGTCACGCCCAGAAGCAGCCTGGTGACGCCGTCGCGGGCTGGGCACCCATGCCATCTTGGGTGCTGCGACCAGGATGCCTGCTGCTGCCCTGCCTCCTGCCTGAGCACCACCAGCGTGGGTCTCCTACCCTCCTCTCTTCTTTGCGTAGGTGGGCAGAACAGTAGTTCCCTAGTACGTCCACTCCTTAACCACAGGAACCTATGCATATTGATGTTACATGGCAAGGCAAGAAAGAAGTGAAGCTGCAGATAGAACAAAGGCTGCTAATCAATCTTAAGGTGGGGACATTATCCTAAATGATTCAGATGGGCCCAATGCAGTGATAAGGGACCGTGTAAGCGAAAGGGGGAGGCGGGAG
>NW_005288151.1:0-519 GCF_000412655.1 Myotis brandtii
AATAGTGGTGAAGGGAGAGAGGGCAATTAAAAATCCTACGTAACTGAGCAGTCCCTCAATGTAATACCTTACAAACTAACCTACTGCAACTAAAGTAAACTTTAAGTGGTTACACCTGTATACAACTCCTGTGGCGGGCGGGACTTTCCATTCCTTTGCTACAAATAATGGGGGAGCTACCAGAAATATAAGTCTGGGGCCCTGGGTGACAGAAGGAGGTGCAGGGTGGATCCCAAACCAAAGTGTGACTTAGCTCATGTCCCGATAAAGTTCCTCGAGGAAGAAGCATGTCTTTAGAAGTTGCTGCACTGCGCCTCTGAAGGGAGAAGAGCATTCTTGGCTAACCTTTGATGAATATTGACCACAAAGCATGCATTGTACTAAGAGCTTGATCTGTTCCCAGTACTGCTCTTAAGAGCATTCTGGTCTGCTTTGCTTTCTGATTTCTCTCTACATCTGGGGCGGTGATCGATACATCTCACGGCACACAGTGGGCACACAGTGGGCACACAGTGGGCA
>NW_005288152.1:0-519 GCF_000412655.1 Myotis brandtii
ACATAGTGAGAAACACAACACTATGATCGGCCCTCATGGATCTTTATCGTTCCCTGAAGAAATAAGGCATTAACTAATTATAAAAACATAAATACAAATGGCAATGGGAACACGAAGGGAAAATACAAGGAGCTATGAGGACAGTGGCGGAATTGAGTGAGATTGTTAAATTCAAAGGTTTTCCTGGGGGACCAACTATTGCGCAGAGATTGGAAGGCTGCGGAGAATAACTAGGCGAAATCTGGGGGGATCAGGTGATGCTGCAGTGGAGAGCATTCCAGGCAGAAGGAACAGCAGGAGCAAAGACCTAAGGAGAAGGGAACAAGGCCCTTTGAAGACCAAAGCAGGCCACTGTAGCTGAGACAGCGATGCCCTGAGCATGGCAGCAGGTGAGCCCAGCTTGGACAGGCCTTAAAGGCAAAATCAAGCATTTTGATTTTAATTCTAAAATAAAGAGAATATTGTCTATTCTCTGAATACCCTTTTTGTATCACTCTTCACACCTTATTGTAATAAATT
>NW_005288153.1:0-519 GCF_000412655.1 Myotis brandtii
ATCAGTTGTAGTAAATGTACTGCTCAGTGGAGGGTGTTGATATTGGGAGGGAGGGGCTGTACATGGGTAGGGCCAGGGCTATATGGGAAGTCTCTGTACCTTCCCCTTAATTTTGCTATAAACTTAAAACCTATTTAAAAACCTATACGGATTCCAAATGACTTCCATGACAAAGGTTAAACTATGTATCATCTCAGTACGTGCCTTTCAGGAAAGAATCCTAACCTGCTCTTCCAGGCTCATCCTTATAGCTTTACTCCACTCAGCCTATGTCACACTCCCTCCATGATGCCCCTAGACTTCTCTGTGCTCCTTTACACAATATTCTCTCTGCATGATACTCTTACCTGTCTTTCCCAACTGGCAGACTGGTACTCACATGTACTGTAGAAGCAAACCATAAACTCTCAGTGACATAAAACCAAAAGTTTATTTTTCACTTACTCTACATGACTATCATGCATCAGCTGATTCCTCCTGACTCCAGAACCCAGGGTTACAGCAGCCCCCATTTAGAGC
>NW_005288154.1:0-519 GCF_000412655.1 Myotis brandtii
TGTTTTTAAAGGGAGACACATGACTGACTTTGGATTCTGCTTCTTATTAAAGGAGCTTTACATTTATCTATTTCCACAGCAAAGGGATATGTGTTAGGATAATAAGCAGGGCTCCCCAAGCTTTAATGGGCAGACAGATGACCTGGGATTGTTTTAAAATGCAGATTCTGACTTCTTAGGTCTGGGCATGGCCTGAGATTCTGCATGTTTCACACGCTCCCAGGCGTGGCCCCGGCTCTTGGTCTGGGCCCATGCTTTGAGAATCACCTGGAGCACTTTTAAAACTACGGAGTCCCCACACCCCTCTGTTAGAGAGTCCGCTCAGTAGGTGCAGGAGGACCCAGGAATCTGTGTTCTTAGCAAGCATGCACATTGTTCTTTGAAAGACGAAGCCCTGAGCCAAGGAGTTCTCTCTGTCCTTAATATTCTTTAAAACCCTCATGTCAACGCCCAGCCAGTGTGGCTCAGTGGTTGAGCATCTATCATGAACCAGGAGGTCACAGTTCGATTCCCAGTCAG
>NW_005288155.1:0-519 GCF_000412655.1 Myotis brandtii
GTGTCATAGGTTCGCCATCACTGGACTAAGCCAACAGCATTACATTGCTGTGGTTTGGGATTCTACAGCTGAAGACACCAGGCCACCAGCAACAGGGCTCCACATACCATCCATTTTCCACTAAGCCACAAAACATGTTAGTGTTTCCTGTGAGTTTTGACATAAAAGGTTTGAAAGAACTGGTTTAAGGTATGTTTTAAGTCAAATCAACACTGGGGCAAGGAAAATTGATGAGCCTGAGGCCAATGGACTTCTATCCAGGGCTTCTTTGGGTATAACATTTAGAACTACAGGAAAGAACTTTTTCCCTTTTTTTTTCATTCCCCTAGTTTGCATCCTACTTCACCAGTCACCCCTTTTTAGACTGCCCTGCTTGCTTCCCCTACTCAACTAGTCCTCTGATTATTTTGGGGTGGAGGGGGCTCTTAAGAGTTTTCCCTTTAAAAATTTTCTCCATAGATGACTCTCACCCATCAATTATATTTAATTGATTTCAGAGAGGAAGGGATAGGGAGAGAG
>NW_005288156.1:0-519 GCF_000412655.1 Myotis brandtii
CAATATTTCTAATGTTCTGATTCTGAGACTGTGATAGGATAGATATTTTATCATCTCCATTTTACAGATAAGAGATCTGAGGCTTAAAGCTATTAAATGAATCTAATAATTGATGAAGTTGGAACCTCAATCCAGGTCTGTCAACTCTAAATCTTGGTTTTCTGCCCCTATATCATTCTATTTATTGTGGAAGCTGTATTGTGGAAGTCTTTTATCACATCAAGGTTAGATGTGATAGACTAATTATTGCCAGTGGAAGAGAATCACAATCTTCCACCAGCCACTGGAAAAACAAATACTTTGCATTTTAACCCTATAGTTACATGGCCTATTCTGTATCCTCTTTGCTGTTGAATCTAATGAGAAATATTTTAGAGGACAACATATTGACCACAAGAACTGAATAAAGTGATCATGGCAAGTGCAGCAGAAGAGGTGTCTCATATCATGTTGTTGTCCTCCGGTTTTGGTTTTATGTGAGACTAACCTGACCCATACCAGTCTTCTTATCCATTTTCA
>NW_005288157.1:0-519 GCF_000412655.1 Myotis brandtii
TGGTCTTATTCCTCCCTCTATTTACAAGAAATCCTTTTGAGGATTAAGTTAGCCAAATCTGCCCTGAGCAGATGTATTTCTTATCTCCACCCATTTGAAGCCGAGCTGATTGTGAGGACCAGCTCTTCTGTGAGATCTCTCACAGTCTGTAAATTCAAGTTCGTGTCCAAAAGTAATGGGAAACGCAATGTGTTTTATATTTGCTATGTATGTGTGCTGTGTGTATCCTGGGAAGAAAAATTATTACTGCCACAGCAGGGCTATGAAACCTGAAAGTTCTAATCTTCTGAGTACACGTGGAGTAGAGGGCCCCTCGGTGACCTAGCAAGCTGGAAATTCAATTTGCGATTATGGTGACAATATTCAGGTACGTCAAGTGGCCAGAAACTCCCGGAAAAATTATCTTGGTGCATCAGTTTAACTTGCAGAGTCCAAAGAGCATTGTCCCCAGTGCAAAAGCAAAAGTGAGAATTTCAGATCGAAAGTATTTGCTCCCTTCTCCCCCACTGTGTGCTCACA
>NW_005288158.1:0-519 GCF_000412655.1 Myotis brandtii
GTGTGTCATAGGTTCGCCATCACTGGACTAGATGGTCAGCACACTGTGAAGCACCTGGAGGGGGAGCAGGTGAACTCAGGTGCCCCCATGTGGCTGGCACCAGCCACTCGTCCTTTCTAACACTTTCTCCATCTCCAACATGGGGAGAACGACAACCTTCTATCTGCTTTGCCCTCTGCTTTGTGAGGTGTCTGTGGGTCAGATGAGATCATGCATAAAATCTCCGCACGCTGATAAAGATTGGTCACTCGGAACTTGCGTAATCAGTGGAAGAGTCTGGAGAGGCAATAAATAGATGCCTGCTGGCTACTTTCAGAGTCTACTCAGCTGTGTGGAAGAGGCAACAGATTGCCTGTGCATGTTCGGGGAAGAGCTCCTACAATATCAAATTACAAAGAGGTGGATGGAAACCCAGCTCATCAACCCTGTTCCATAGACACTTACTGCGCACCTCCTGTGCGCCGGGCATTCTGCCAGGTGCTCACCTGCGTCCAGAGGCATCACGGAGAAGGAAATCAC
>NW_005288159.1:0-519 GCF_000412655.1 Myotis brandtii
GTACCCAACACCAGAGTACCTAAATATATTGAGCAAATACTACAGACCTGAGGGACAACATTACAATCATAGCAGGGGGCTTCAATACCCCATTATCAGCAATGGATAGTCAGAAAAGCAACAAGAAAATGGAACTGAACCACACTTTAGAACAAATGGACTTAATAGGCATATATAAAACATTACACACAATAGCATTAAAGGACACATTCTTTTGAAGTGTACATGTAACATTTTCCAGCATAGTTAATATGATAGGACATAAAACAAGTCTTAGCAAATTAAGAAGATTTAAATCATGCCAACTATGTTATTGATCACAATAATATGAAACTAGAAATCAAGCAAAAGAAAGTGAGAATATCTACAAATATGTAGAAACTACCTGTAGTTTCTGAATAACTATTAGGAAGAGAATAAATTAAGCCTAAAGTTAACAGAAGGAAGGAAATATTCAAGATTAGAGCAGAAATAAATGAAATAGCAGACAATAATACAAGGGGTCAATGAAACTAAAAG
>NW_005288160.1:0-519 GCF_000412655.1 Myotis brandtii
ATTTTTAAACCTTTGACAGGGTATATGCTCTCCTGTTAGATCAGTTCCTGCCCCCCTCCCATTTCATTCATGTCTGTGCCCTGCCTGGTCCTGGGAGGCCCTGGGTCTGGGCCCACTCACACAGCCTCTGTTTGTTTGTCTGTCCAGTGGGACAACAGTCCACTCATGCACCCCTCACAGGCCTCCTGCAGGCATCCCACAGCAGACTCAGAAGTGCTTCATAAACAGCGGAGGACTGGAGAAGCATGTTGGCGACAACTCCTTTCTTCTCTTAAAAGGGAAAGGAGGGAGGCTGGGGTGAGGATGGTATTGAGTTGACAGAAAAATGATATAAATATTTTGGCTGACAAAGCAGAAGGCGGCTTCATATATAGGCTAAGGAGAATAAATGGAGTCAGGTGGTGCGCGGCTCCCCTGTCTGCCGTGGAACACGGGAAGCCTGCTTTCTAGTGAAGCGAGCTTTGTGTCAGGGATGGGATCTTTGATTCCCAGGGGCCAGCCCTGGTCCTGGGGGTGGGG
>NW_005288161.1:0-519 GCF_000412655.1 Myotis brandtii
CATTGAATCTGGGATAATCACTGAGTATTCTCTAAACTCAAGCTAAGAAATGTTGCTTTGAAGGGGAAGCAGTGTAACTTCAGGAACAGAGGGGCCAGAGCAAGACAACATAGCCCTGTAGGTGGACTTCGTTATTGGTTATTTATGTGGCCTCGGGCTTAAGTGAAGTTATGAGTGACCCAACTTCAATGAACTCTGGTTTTCCTTATCTGTAAAATAGGGATAATAACCACATGATGTTGATTTTAGGATTAAATTAGACAATATAAGCAAAGTGTTTAGCATACTACAAGGCACATTGTAAATGCTCAAGAAAGAAGAACAATTATTATCATTAAAGCAGTCAAAATACTAAACCTTTTCTTCATGCAACAAATTCTAATTGTACATTTATTGTGTGTCCAACCTTGCTAACTACTAGGAATTAAGAATCTGCATCTCTGTTGGCTAGAGATGGTGAATTCTGCTTCTTAACCTTACTTTAAAGACAAAACTTTACAGTGCATCATTCACTTAAAA
>NW_005288162.1:0-519 GCF_000412655.1 Myotis brandtii
TGTGTCTGGCTTGTTTCATTTAGCATAATGTTTTCAAGGTTGATCCATATTGATGCATATACTGCATTGATTTTTTTGTTTTGTCTTGTTTTTTTTTTCATTCTATTACGCTTTTTGTTGTCCCCCATTCTTACCCTTTTTATCCACCTCCACCCAACCCTGCCCCGCCTCTCTCTGGTCATCATCACACTGTTGTCTGTGTCCATGCGCTAACCGCATTGCTTTTTATGGCCAAATAATATTCCATCAAATGGATATACCATATTTGGTTTATCAGTTCATCAGGGAATACATTCAACTTTTTGGCTATACTGAATAATACTGTTTTAAACATTTGTGTACATGTTTTTGTAAGATTATGTTTTTTAATTCTCTTGAGTATATGCCTAGGAATGGAATTGCTCGTTAATATGGTAATATGTTTATCTTTTTTGAGGAACCATTAGATTTTTTTTCAGTGCTGTACCATTGTACATTCCAATCTGCAATGTACGAGGGTTCTAATTTCTTCCCATCCTC
>NW_005288163.1:0-519 GCF_000412655.1 Myotis brandtii
CCCGCGAGCAGCCTCTGCCCGCAGCCTCACTACCTGCTGCCTGACACCAACGTGCTGCTGCACCAGGTGCGTGGGCGGGCGAGCCTGGTCCACGCGGCCCGGCCAGGAAAGGGGTGTGACAGACAGGGAAGCTGAGCCCGCGGAGGCCGGTCTCGGGCAGCATCACGCGCTCAGGGAGAGGCAGACCACGGGGACGCATGCCTCCTGGCCCCCAGGACGAGCTTCTCGTCCTTGTAGGTGGTCTTTTTGAGTTCTTGGGATCATACGGACTTTAGATACGTTATTTCTCTAACTCCTGGTGTCTCTTCTGCCTTAGATTGTAACTGTCTAGAGGCCGGGGACTTGGCTTCTGTGGCCTCCAGCCTGCGACCCCCAGGCAGCTTGTAAGTGCCTACTAACGAAAATATGTGGGCCGACGTATTTCTTCATTAATGGACTTAGTTCTGCGAAGTTTTAGAATTAGTCTGTTTACCTGTGCTTGACATGTCTAAGGGCTTTCTATAGCAAGATCTCTCCTTA
>NW_005288164.1:0-519 GCF_000412655.1 Myotis brandtii
TTGAAAATTCTTGCAGCAAAATGTGATAATAGGAAGACACCCTCTTATCTGCTAAGAATCCTGGCTGGCCTGTTACTTGTATTCCATTGCATCTTTTTGTTGTACAATCTGAGGCTGAACGAAATGGAACTTCCAGGCAGTGACATGAGGGTAGTTGTCCTCCCATGAGCAACCAGAGTGGAGTAGGCTGATCAGACTTGCCTGGCAGGTGTCCTTCTTCTAGTGGCCAAAACTATCGTTGGCTGGAGTGAATGATATTTCTAGGAAACGGAAGCCATCTTTCCATCAAGGGTCAATGAGGAGCTGCATTCCCCTGTTAGAACTTTGCATCAAACTCATTCCAGATAGTGAAAGCTTTAAGTGGAAAGTTCCTGAGTCTAAGGCCCAGCAGGAAGAGACTGTCCTTGATTCTTTGGACCCACTTCTGGAGCAAGGTCCACTAGAGGTCATGTCCAGAGTAGCCGCTTCACCTCTGTCTCATTGTCTTAGTAACCATAAGAAACTGCTAGCTTTTTTTTT
>NW_005288165.1:0-519 GCF_000412655.1 Myotis brandtii
AAGGAAGAAACATTCACTTTCTTAGATCATTAAGCAGCCTTTTGAAATATGAGATGAGTGTTAACAGCTGTATAGTATTTCATTATAATCTGTAGACAATTTATTGAACATGTACCAAGTGCCAGACACTATCTTATTCACAATGAACCCTATTTTGCCCCTAAGAAAACTGAGGCTGAGAGAAGTCCCAGTTGATTATTTGGACCTGGAACAGCCTACTTCACGGACCCAGGTGTTTTCTACTTCAGGTTCTCAACCTGCCTGCACATTAGAAACACCTGAGAAATTTAAATTACACAATGCTCGGACCCCACGCCAGACTGAAAATCTCTCTCTCAGGTGGCGTTTGGGCATCTGCCTCTTTCCTATTCCCCACGATTCTGATGCACAGTGAGGGCTAAGAACCGCCGTCCCACAGCCTTCTGCTTCTCAAGCTGATGGGGTACCTTCCTGTTTCTGACTTTTTCCCCAGCTTTAGCAGAGTAACTTTCTTTTCCCCCTTTTTGTCATTTTACCAAA
>NW_005288166.1:0-520 GCF_000412655.1 Myotis brandtii
TCTTAGAAATGTAGATTGTTTTTCAATTTTTTACTATTAAAAGAACACTGTGATGAACGCTATAACGTGTGGATCTTTACCCATAATCAGAGCACTCTCTGACTACTTAAGGGGATAGAAGGAGAATCACAAGGCCGATGTTTAAAATAGTAAGAGCCGGCATATATCAAGCACTTCTTTGCCAGGCATTGTACAGCAGCAGCTTTGCATGCATTAATTAGCTCATTGAAAATGTACAACTCCGCGTGGTATTACTCTTATTCCCATTGCACAGATGAGCAACTGAGGATCAGGGAAGCTAAGCAAACCCACCAAGTCACAGGACAGTAAGTGGCCAAGCTGGTCTTTGAACATCAACAGCCTGGCTCCGGAGCCTGAGCTCTTAGCCATATGCCATGCTTTGGTTTGTTCGTTTAACAGTATTTACTGAGCACCTACTATGGACCAGGCATTATCACAGATGATAGGTATATGGCAGTGAATCGGGCAGGAAAAAATCTCCGCCCTGCATTCCAGTTGG
>NW_005288167.1:0-520 GCF_000412655.1 Myotis brandtii
AGAAGAAAGTCAGAACTAAGGTGCACAAAGCTACACAGTGAGAGGTACTGTTGCTGACAGACCCCAGGTGCCCCCATCCCAGCCTCTAATGTTACCACCTTTGTGGGAACCCCTCCCCTTGAGTGCAGGCCTGGCTTTGGGACCCTCTCCTAAAAATAGAATATGGCAAAGGTGCTGGAACATCATGCATATGATTTAAGAATGTGATGCAAGACACTCCCTGTGGGCGTAATGATGTCGGTGGCCAGGTTGGAGAAGCCTATGTAGCTAGGAACTGGGAGAAGCTCTAGGGTCTGAACATGGCCTCCAGCTGACCACCAGCCAGAAGCGGGCCCACAGTCCTACAGCCACAAGGAAGTGGGTTCTGCCAACAGCCTGAATGAGCTTTTAGGCAGGTTTTCCCCCAGTTGAGTCTCTAGATAAAAATGTAGCTAGATTGACACCCTGACTGAAGCCTCATGAGACCCTGATGGAAAACTCAGGCCCTGACTCCTGGCCCAGGAACTGGAGACAAGAAACG
>NW_005288168.1:0-520 GCF_000412655.1 Myotis brandtii
TAAGCTGGGCTTGGCAGGATGTGATCACAATCAGAACAGTTCCCTGCCCTGTGTTCCAGCCCCTCCCTCCCGCTACCGTGCCCAGGCGTGCTCATATATCTTTCATAAACTTCTAAATAAAAGAAAAGAGATGAGGAAGCCTTCGAACGCAGGAAGAGGAGTCAATATTGGCTCAGAGATCTTCGCTGAGAAGCGGAATCTGAAAGGTCCAATTCCGTGGAGGTGACAGGAAGGTTCGGGAGGGCTCCGGGGATGGAGCCCGGCCAGTCCCTCTGCGGGGGTGTCCCCCTGTCCTTGGCTGTCATGCTCCGATTCCCTATTTTTTCATTATCTTGTCCACAGGACGTGCTGGCCCAAAGCACGTCCCTCCGGGAAGTGACAGGATTAGGTTGCTGGGGTGGGGATGCGCTCTGAGGAAATAGAGCTTCCAGCTCATAACAGGATTTCATTATCTCTGCAGAGTGTTTTACAGTCTGTCAAGCGTTTTATTTTGTTGTTAATCCTCACCGGAGGATATTTT
>NW_005288169.1:0-520 GCF_000412655.1 Myotis brandtii
CCATAGGACTCATGGAAGGAGGTCAGGACTGTTTTTCATTAGTTCAACTGCAGTTGGTGACAATTAAAATTTTAAACAAGGTCTGAATTTTTGTATCAGGTTTTACTTCCAACATCCATTATCTGCTGTATTTTCAGAAGGACAAGAAATAATGAAATAAGAATAGGTGATGCTTTTATACCTCTTACCATATGCCAAACCTTATTCTAGGAGCATTATAGCCTCATAACAACCTTCTAAGGTAGCTACTGCTACTGTCATCCCCATTTTGGAGAGGACTAGGCTGAGGGAAAGAGGATAAGTCACTTGTAAAAAGGCCCCACAGCTAGTTCGTGGGATTTCAACCCAAGCAGCTATGCTTAGAGCTGAGGCAGTAGCTGCCACATGGCTGTTGGGCACTTGAAATGTGGCCGGTCTGGCCCTAGCCAGTGTGGCTCATTGGATAGAGCTTCTGCCTACAGACTAAAGGGTCCTGGGTTCTAGTCCGGTCAAGGGCACATACCTCAGTTGCAAGCTCAAT
>NW_005288170.1:0-520 GCF_000412655.1 Myotis brandtii
AAAGGAGACATATGTAAAACTTTAGACAATAAATATATGAAATTTAAAAAAAGAAAAAGTAAAACAAAAAAAGAGCTATCATGAAAGTGAACAGAAATCCATGAGTCCAGATCAATATAAACAAATGACTGAATAAATAAACGAGAAAGAAGAGACAAATCTTCCAAGCTTAAGAATTTCAAGTAGTTTATATATTTGGCCCTTAAGTAGGTGAAATTTCCCTCCCTACCCTTTAACTGTGGGCACAGAGTGACTTCCTTCTAAAAAGTATTGAACAGAAAGGGAAGAAAAAGAATAACTTGTACAGTAGGGAAACCTCAGGCAGATGATCAGTGTTAGCACCAACAGTGATAAGTTATGTTGATGGCATGTATCCTTGATCTGCTAAGAATACACTACATCTCTGTGGTCTTCCTCCCCTCACACCATAACTCCAGTATGATGATAAGAAAACAGGTTGTTAAGAGCTATAGGATATTGTGCTAAGTGAGATATGTCGGACAGAGAAAGACAAATACCA
>NW_005288171.1:0-520 GCF_000412655.1 Myotis brandtii
CCAACACTCTATCCACTGAGCCAAACCAGCTAGGATGGGGTGCACATCTTTGTGAATAGGCTTGTCAGTATTTTGCTAAGCAATATGTAATGGAGGCCTAAATAGGAAGTTTTCCAGAATTGCATACCTTCCCCTCAAATTTACAAAACAATTTAACTGGATTCAGTGCAATTGATCATCTAACATAAGCCAGGTGCTTATGTTAGATACAAGGATAAGTTGGGCATAGACCTTGTCTACTGGGATCTTTGAGTCCACTAGGGGCCTTTTTCAGTTCAGTAGGTATCTTTCTCACTGGACTCAGGTTTTGAACCCAGGTAGTTCAGCCCCAACTCTGTGTCTTAACCACCATTCCTTTCTTCAATGACACAGACACTTGTTTGATCTTGGTTAATTTCTTGTTTTCTCTTAATTTCAGTTTCTTTATAAAAAGGAGATAAAATATCTCAAAGGGTTCTTATGAGAATCAATTGAAATAAATGTCTAACCTGGTGACTGGCACATGAGAAATGTTCAATAA
>NW_005288172.1:0-520 GCF_000412655.1 Myotis brandtii
AGGAAACATGAGGAGAAGACCCCTGCAGTAGTGACTGTCTTCCCCACACAGGTGTCATATCATTTCTGGACGAAGTGACTGGGAGGTTGAGAAACCAATACTTGCGATGGTCAAGCAGGACTTGGGGAAAATTGGTAACGTAGGTCCACCAGGCAGGAAGGACTCTGGCAAATTCCTCAGCTTTAGGTTGGGACCCAGGCGGGCACCACCTGAAGCCTGTTTTGAACCATCTCAAATCCCTGAAACTGTGTTAAGGTGATCCACATTCATGTCTGCCCCTACTGACCACGCCAAAGCAAATGTAAATCCTATATGGAGAAAGATAACAGCATTTAGAATCTCAAATTATTTCTTCAAATTTTCATGGTGGAAAAACACACCAAGACACAGGTTAAAACTGCTAAAACTAAAAAATGGAAAGATAATTTTCAAAGCAGCCATTAGAAAATATAAATTAATATCAAAGAAGCAAACATCCCATCCTTAGGAAACTATATTAAAGATATACTGTCAGGTCCTG
>NW_005288173.1:0-520 GCF_000412655.1 Myotis brandtii
ACAGTGGGAGAAAGACGTAGGATGTGGCCGCCTGGATGATTTTGTAGAACTGCTGTTGGTGGAGCCTTATGGAGCTGTGGCCTGCTTCCCACATCCCCATTCCTGGAGGAACACATCCTACTTTATGTTCCCATGATTTCAGGTCTCAGCAACCCGTCTCCTCATGGACACAGAAGCATGGCCTCTGCCTTCACACCGAAGACCAGGTCTGAAGGCACCTGCCGCTGAGGGAGAGAGTGTGCCCCACCACCTGGGACTTCAGCTCCCGGCTCCAGAGGTACCTTTGCCTTTTTTCTTATGTTTCTTTTTCTTTTCTTCAATGACTGAAGGAGAGCTCTCGTCTGTGGAGTCCAGGTGGTTCTCTGGGGAGACACAAAAGTGAGGGCCACAGAAAATGACATATTTTGTGATAGCTGTGAACACAGCGTGAGGCCGGGGAGAGACGCAGACATGCTTTAGTGTGGAAAGTGGCTACAGCATTCAGACAGGTTCAAGCCTGGGACTAATGAGAGGGCACGAT
>NW_005288174.1:0-520 GCF_000412655.1 Myotis brandtii
CTTGACCCCAGTGTCCCAACAGAATGGGATAAAGGGAGTTATGGCATCTTCTGAAAAGACCTGGCCCAGCATGTCTCTGGTCTTAGGAGGTGGTGTAATTGTGCACCAGGTCAACCGCAACGCCTGCCATCAGTAATATACCGAGGTCCTCCACCCATGGCTTTATCGTTCTTCTAATGAGTGTTTAAAAAAAAATAAAGGAAAAGGTCATAGAATGTAAAGAAAGCTATCAATCTCCCTTTGGCTATAGAAGCAATAGTGGGGAGACCTGGGCGACTTGCTTCATATTTTCTAGGTGAGATATGTGTTTTCTAGTTCTGCTGGGACAAAAACAGCTGTTAGTCATTGAAAGCCAATGGCCTGGTGGGTGTGAGGTGGGGCTGGCCTCTCTCGGCACGGGAAGACCGCTGGGAAGTCTGGTCAAAATCCAGTGCCCCACCTTCGACCTTTCCCAGGGAGTAGGCAGTGACACAGAAAGCGTCCCTTGGAGACCCTGCTTTGGGTAGTGCTCCCTGAAGGG
>NW_005288175.1:0-520 GCF_000412655.1 Myotis brandtii
CTATTACTTCCAGTGAGACTGTCATAGAGCTAATATGTGTAATCTTTCATTGGGCTTTGTTTTCCTGCCTTTTTGGTTTGTGTTAAGAGAAGAGAAAAATCATAGATTTATCAGACAGATTAGTAGAAAAATAGACAAAGCCATTCTCAACATACTTGTGGGCAAGGGTATAGAGAGATGGACACTTACGTGGTATAACATCGGAGGGTGGTTTGACGTTTATTGAAACTTTCATTGGTGGGTATTCCCACTAACACAGAGTTAAGATGATTATAAGATGTTCTTACAATATAGCATTTATCTAGCTCTGTTTTCTGAGTGTGTGCACCTAAGTAATAGGAAATGAGCTGGACAACAGAGGCTATCCAGGTTAGTTCAGACTAACAGGTATCTTCTATTCGATATCAGTGATGAGCATGATAATGAGCCCACAATAGATAACATTTGTATCTTAGTGTTATTTTGGGGAAAATAAAATAGAGTTGTATTCTTTTTAATCTAGTAATTCCACTTAAGGGGG
>NW_005288176.1:0-520 GCF_000412655.1 Myotis brandtii
GCTCCAGCTGCGAGCTGGGCTCCCGTTACACACTGGACAGACCCCCACAGACCAGCCGTTGCCAACCTCTCCCTGCCAGGCTAGCAGGCCTGCATGGATGTGCCCAGAGACCAGCGCTGTGGCTGCCATCACCATCCACCACCTCCCACCGACAGGCTGCAGCCTCCAGCGATCTCGTCTCACCCAGGAGGTATCTGAGCTGGCCACAGCCCCTGGACAGTGATTCCAACAGCTGGCCAACCCCTTGGAGGGGCCGGCCAGCCTTTCACCTTCAGCGGGGGAGGGGGGGGGGCATTCCCTCCCTACTCCCCCAGACACCTTCTATTCCTGCCAGATGGCTGCCAGGTCCCAGGGGTGCCCCGCAGCCAAATCGAGTCACTCGTTTTCTCCTGTGGCCTGTTAGTTTTGCTCAGCACCCAGTTCTCTTCTGAATTTGCAGCTGTCTCTCTGATGTGTGCCTTTTGTTCAACACAGTGACCCTGCACTCTGCCCAGCTCTTCTACACTACCTAGACAAAAGT
>NW_005288177.1:0-520 GCF_000412655.1 Myotis brandtii
CAGAAAGATAGCATCCATTGTTAACTACTACTTATCCTTTAAAACAGTCCAGGTATATTCTCCAAAGACCATTCTCATAGTTCATAAGTATTTATTGAATCACCAATATGTGCTAAGCCTGCACTTTCCTGAATAAAGTGAATCTCACTTCTCTCCATGCTCTTTGATATGCTGGTATGCCTCTACCATAGAGCTAGTTGCATGTTAGAACTGACCATGTTTTATTCATTTTATTCTAGTACTTAGCTCTGAGCAAAGGGTTCATAAAACCCTTTCAATATTCTCTAAGGCAAATCTGGCTTTGTTTAGCTCTATACAATCTACTGGCAGCTCTATTTCCTGGCCTGTAGCCTTCTAATGGCTAACAGTGGTCTTGGAGTCCAAGTGTTTGATTAAGAAAACCCCTTTGTGGGGTGGGGGCGGGGAAGGAAGGGAGATGAAGTCAGCCAAGTAAATGATAGCAGTGTAGACTCAATGAGTGGTCCTTATCCTATCTAATAATAGACAAACATGGTAATTG
>NW_005288178.1:0-520 GCF_000412655.1 Myotis brandtii
CAAAACTTAGTCTGCCAATTTCCTATGGAGGCTTGAAGCTTTTGCCACACAGGAAAGCGCTGCTGAAATGATTTAAAGATCTAGTAGTGAAGTCACTTTCTTCAGAGAAATGGTTCAGGAGACAGCTCGACCTGCCTGAGTTGTAACTGCATAGGAATGGGGTCTGAGCTAACTCAAACAGGAAGGTGTGACATTTCCTTAGTGCAGGGGTCATCTGGAATAGAGATCACCAACTCAGGGAATGTCTAAATTAAGGCCGTTTCTCTTTTGCATCTTGTGTAATGTGGGACGGACTGACTCCACCAGAGATTTCCTATCATGCACATGGAAAGATTTCATTTCCATATACTAGTATGTGCTGCTACCAGGTGTATGATGCACAGAGAGGAAGAGGTAAATTAAGGGGAAAGAGGAGAGGATGGGGGAGGAAGAGAGAGAAAAGCACTAAACGCTGAGTCATAATAAGAAAGCTGGGCCTGGGAGCTCATCAATGTTTCTCTCTCTCTCCCTCTCCCTTCCT
>NW_005288179.1:0-520 GCF_000412655.1 Myotis brandtii
TCCAATTTTCCCAATGCCATTTATTGAAGAGACTGTCCTTCCCCCATCATATATTCTTGGCTCCTTTGTCATAAATCAATTGACTATATATGAATGGGCTTATTTCTGTGCTTTCTATATTAGTTTGTGTCTGTTTTTATGCCAATACCATACTGTTCTGATTACTATGGTTTTTTAATAGATTTTAAGTCAGGGAGCATGATATCCTCAGATTTGTTCTTCTTTATCCAGATTTCTTCAGCAATATGGGTTCTTTTGTGGTTCCATACAAATTTTAGTATTGCTTGTTCTATTTAGGTGAAAAATGCCATTGGAATTTTGATAGAAATTGCATTAAATCTGTAGATTGCTTAGAGTAATATGAACATTTTAACAGTATTAATTCTTCCAATCCATGAGTATGAAATTTTCATTTATTTGTGTCTTCTTCAATTTTTTTCCCTTAATGTCTTGTTTTCATCTCACTTCCTTAGCTAAATTTATTCCTAGGTATTTTATTCTTTTGATACAATTGTAAATA
>NW_005288180.1:0-520 GCF_000412655.1 Myotis brandtii
TGCAATCACCACTTCTATCTAGTTTCACAATATCTCATTAGCAGGAAATGTAGCCCCATACCCACTGAGCAGTTACTCCCCATTCCCTCCAGCCCCTGGCAGCCACCACTCTACGTTCGGTCTCTGTGGATTTATCTATTCCGGATATTCCACAAAACGTAATCATATAACATGGCACATTTTGTGGCTGCCTCCTTTCATTTAGCATAACGTTTCCAAGGTTCACTTATTGTGTGACACATGTCAATACTTCATTCCCTTTTATGACTGAGTAATGTTCCATGGTATGGACTCACTATTTTCCTTTGTCTCTTCCTTCCTTGATGAGCATCTGGCTTGTTTCCACCTTTGACTGTTGTGAATAGTGCCACTGTGAATGTGTTCAAGTACATTTTCAGTACAGTATGTGTTTTCAATTATTTTGTGTTTATACCAAGGAATGGAATTGCTGAGTTGATTAGAAGAATTTTAAGGAGTGTTTCTGAGTGGCTCTTCTTGCCTGTGCTGTTATTTTCTTCTC
>NW_005288181.1:0-520 GCF_000412655.1 Myotis brandtii
CAGAACCACATTCAGCTGCTTCACAAAATTCACAGAAACATAAAAGCAGTTGGTGTTTCTGAAGGGTAGTCATTAGAAGAATGTGTTTGCTTTTGTCTCCCGTGGAATTAAAATACCAGACATCGTTGCTGGCTGTGGCTTTGCTCATCAAATCCTCCATTCTCCGTTGTTCCACCAAAGCTCACGTAGAGGATCACCCGTGTGGGTGACATGCTGTGCTCTTTTACTGTCTACACAGAGCACCAGGCTTAGTGTCTCTCCCCTTTCAGGACATCTACAGAATGATTTAAACCTCTAGAAACAGTGCTGCCATTCTTCTCTTGACGCTATCTCGGCTGCATTTGGAGCTGTGAAGCAAGGGCCTGGGAAATGGAACCATTGCAGGTGTTTTATTAGCAAAAGACCCTTCCAGAAGTTTCCTCTCTGGGCTCAGGGCGCCTGAAGTACCATTTAAAGTTTTAATTTACGTAAGAGACTTTTCAAGGCAGAGGAAGCTCATGAATTTGTTGACTGGAAGCTG
>NW_005288182.1:0-520 GCF_000412655.1 Myotis brandtii
CATCATCTGTATATTATATTGTGTGTTCACCATCCCAGATCTTCAGAATTTAGAAGTAGAAGAGGAGAAACTAGCAACTGAACTTGAGGAAGGCCAGCTGTTGAGGCAGGAGGAAAATCAGGGGAATGGGGTGTCTTAGGAAAGAGGGAGGAGCTAATTACATTATATGTTACTAAGAGTTTGAAAAGATGGTCTACTGGTTAATAATTAATATTAATCATACAACATAATCAATTAACTGCCTATGAAATGGTGAGTTACAAGCCTCACAAATATGTTTTTCATATTCTCTTCCAGTCTCGCTGTCTTAGCACTTTTTAGATTCATGAATGTCTATAATAAGTCTCAAAGCACAAGGGAGGAATAACTTTTTCAAAACGACAAATGAAGGATAAGACCTTGTAATAGAGCAATGAAGTGAGGACGGAAACCTAAGAAACACCACTTTCCTGTCCAGCTCGAGGGCTATGCCCCATGGCTGCCAACCTGGCTGATCTGCAGCCTGGGAGGCCAGGAGGGC
>NW_005288183.1:0-520 GCF_000412655.1 Myotis brandtii
AAACAATTTTTTCTACTTAACCATAATATTGTGAAGATATTTCTAAGTGAAGATTTAGAAGTAAAATTATACAAGAATACCAGCTTTTTATAGATATCTTCATGAAAACTGTGTAGATCTAAGTTCTATGAATATAAGGACTATATTGCCCACTAGTGACTTGTCAGCAGTGAGATGCCTGACATAAAACAAGAGTGTGATAAATATCTGTATAATAAATGCAACATAATAAGGACTGATTCAATGTAATCTTTTTGTACATACACTCATCTTTGAAGTAGGTGCCAAGCTATTTTTTCTTATGGACTCTACACCTAGCACTGAATAAATAATGAATGCTTAGAATAATATGCAAGGTTTTTAAGGTGTGTTATTTTGTCAGTTGTGACTTTACATACTAGATTTTCCTACATTGGGTCTATACTAAAATTTTTTGTTTTTCAAGAGTTTTGATGGTCAGGATGTTGTTTATAATAAGACAAAGGTATAGAATAATAATTCCTTGCTGGCATTTTTCTTT
>NW_005288184.1:0-520 GCF_000412655.1 Myotis brandtii
TCCCTTCCTCTCTGAAATCAATTTAAAAAATTTTTAAAAAGGAAAGAAATCATACAGATAATTCATTAATTAGCTTCATTCAGGTCCAAATTATAAACTTCCTGAGAATAGGAATTCCCAAGGTTAACACATCTGGTACCTAGCAAGAGCTCAGTATCGGAGGAAACCTATAAATTGACATTTTTAGTTCAGCTCATCTTTACAGCTCAAAATTCTTTCACATGAGCAATGAAAAAATTAAGAGGCAATAATCAACTATTTGTAATTATTCTGGACCATTAATTTCTAAAGGGCTTTTAGTACAATTACTAGATTCCCATAGTCCAGGGGTCAGCATACTTTCTGCAATGGGCCAGATAGTAAATATTTTTTAGGCTTTGCAGGCCATATGGTCTGTCAAAACTACTTATTTCTGCCCTGGCTGGGTGGCTCAGTTGGTTGGAGGTCATCCATACTCCAAAAGGTTATGGGTTCGATTCCCAGTTAGGGCATATAACTAGGTTGCAGGCTTGCAGGCTTG
>NW_005288185.1:0-520 GCF_000412655.1 Myotis brandtii
GGGCACATAAGCAAGACTCAGCAAACATCTGAGGAAAGCTTACATTATGAAGTGTAAAAATATAGTATCAATATATTTTATATGGAGTATAAAGTGTAAAGTAACAAACTCGGAGTCACTCCGGGGTGGAAAGGATTCATTCTGAGATGTGAGACACCCAGACCAGTTTTATACATACATCAGCTACCCAGAGGCCTGCTTCCGAAGGAGCTTGCTCTTTCCCGAGGGCTTTCTCAGAAAAGGGAGCACAGGTTTCATCTGCCTTTGGTGGGAGGTGCTATCACGGTCTTATCCCCGAAGCTGGGGTGACTCTGCATCAGGTTGGCTCAGTCCTGTCTGAGTTGACATCAGTTTTTCAGCTGTAATTACTCAGTGTCCCTTGGCTAGTGTGATATGATTACCCAAGAAAATCTGAGGAACAAGGGACAGGATTGAGGGTCTCTTTTTTCAGAGACTTATGGTCCTATGACGATCTATACACCCACTTCTTCCTCCTAAAACTCTCTGCCTTCCTCCAGGC
>NW_005288186.1:0-520 GCF_000412655.1 Myotis brandtii
TTGTTCCACCATTCGGTCAATTTGCATATTAGCCTTTAATTATATAGGATGATGTGAAACATGGGCGTCACATGACTGGTCCCAGGTCTGGCTTTAATCATCCAGTTTTTTTTATGGACCCTATTTTATGTTCCTTTCCTCTCTTCCTCCTCCTCCTCCTCCTTCTTCCCCCTTCCTCCCCCTCCTCCTCCTCTCCTCCTCCTTCTCTACTAAAACAATCCATTTATTGAATTAAAGATTGTATATTCAGGCTATTCACTTGGCAGGTGATCCTGCATAGTAAACCTAGAATGAACAGAGACTTATTTACATACATATATTTTAAAAAATTTAATGCCATATTGACTTATAATGCTTTTTTTGGAGGGGGAATAATCCTTTTTTCTTTATTTGTAGTAAAATAGTTGTAACATAAAATTTACATTTTTAAACATTTTTAAGTGCGTACTTCAGTGGCATTAAGTACACTCACACTGTTGTGCAAACATCACCACCATCCATCTCCAGAACTTTTTCATCT
>NW_005288187.1:0-520 GCF_000412655.1 Myotis brandtii
GATGCTCAACCACTGAGCCACACTCGCCAGGCTGGTTCACATTCTTGACCACTGTCTACTTGGGTAAATTAACCTCTCAGGTTTTGTTTCCTTATCAATAAAATTGGGAGAAGAGCAGCTCCCTCCTGCAGTTACTATGGAGACCAAAGGAGATTCTACAAGGTGCAGGTACAGCACCTGGCACTTTGTAAAACTCACTGAATGAAGACTGCTACTGTTATTATAAATAACTCGGAACCACTTTCCATTAATTAACCAGGCGTCTGGAGTAATCCTGAATTGGATTTCAGAAGGCATGCCTCGAAACGCACCCCTATTCTTTCCTAGACCACTAAACCACGTAACACTAATTTTCAAAGTGTACAGCCATTAAACATGATGGTCATGTATAACAGCAGAGAACACTGTCCAAGAGCTACTCCCAAGAAAGCACACTCGAGTAGAAGCTGAGATGTTTGAGAGGACAATTCTACCAGATCTTGAAGAGAGAGTTACTCACACGTCTCTAGAGCCTAAGAAA
>NW_005288188.1:0-520 GCF_000412655.1 Myotis brandtii
TGGGATGGTGTGTGAGAGCACGTGGTGTGTTTGTTGTATGTTGAGTATGTGTACAGTGTGCATAGACATTGCGTGTGTGTGGATGGCTCTGGGTAGTTCTGAGCTGAGGTCATGCAAGGGTGAGGGGGGCTGTGGGTCACGGGTGCAGGAGTCCTGGGTGAGCATCGGGTTGGGGATGGCCCTGGGCAAGGATTCCAGAGACTGAGAACCTGTGTTGGTGTCTCCAGCCCCAGTATCTGCATCTGTGAAATAGGGATAATGAACCCGGGAGGCTGTGAGGGGTGAAGGAGGCAGCACGGGCAGTGTGGCCCTCAGCCGCGGTGGGCAGAGCCACGTTGGTGGCTCCACTTGGAATCTCAGACCTTCACTGGCTGCCCAGGGAGCCTCCAGGTGGGTGACTGCTCCAGGACTGGCGATGTGGGAAGCAGAGGTCAGGCTTCTGCCGTGGGCACCCTCTCCTGCCTACGCCCGCGTCGGTGCGTGAGGGTGTGGGGGATGCAAACAGGAGACACCGTGTTTA
>NW_005288189.1:0-520 GCF_000412655.1 Myotis brandtii
TTTTTATAATTAGAAAACAAGTTATGCAAAGATTTTCAAGAGACTAGAAGTGAGCAAAACAGAAACTTTAAGTGAAACACGTTAATAACAAGCTGTTCAGGAGGGCGTGGGCACTGCACTTGAAGGAAAAAACTGAGAGAGACCATTTCAAAACAGACACACCAACGTCTGTGTAATCTAAGAGAACTTAGGAGACATGGTCAGAGCCGACTTAGATGTTTCTTCATTTTTCTGCAACCATCACCTTGTCGATTTCACTTAGAGGAGGGTCTCATGTAGGGATGGGCCTGTGGGGCTGTGCGGGCCTGGAGGCAGCAGACTGTACCTTCCCCTCCCCGGGAGCATTTAATACAGGGAACTGGGTTAATACATACTCAGGCAGACCTTGGAGGTATTGCGGGTCCCCTTCTAGACCACCGCAATAAAGCAAGTATTGCAATAAAGTGAGTCATAATGTTTTAATTGGTGGAGGGTCTTGCCTTCGACTTTTGTTAAAAAAAAAAAAAAAAGCAAGCAACAT
>NW_005288190.1:0-520 GCF_000412655.1 Myotis brandtii
TTTTCAGATCACGTTCCACAGCACTGGTTCCCACAGGGGCCTCGAGCTGCCTGTGGCGGGAGGAGGAGGGAGGGAGAAGGGTGTGTGTGTGTGGGGAGGAGAGACAGCATTTCTCTCTAGTTTCAAGATGAGGGCATCAAGGCCGAGAGTGGCTTTTCTCAACACTTTAATGACCAGGGACCCCTTTTATTATTTGACTGCCATGCACCCCCCTGTCGGCAAGCCCTTGCTAAATGCATTTATTAAGTAGAAATTCAGCTGTTTTCATGCATCAAAGTCACCCATGAGCGCCGGTGTCTGCTCAGCACCAAAGAACTAGGGCCACCCCGAGCCCACTGCCCAGACTTGCAGCATTTACTCCGGTGACTTCCGCAGAGGTGAAGGCCCAGTTCCCACCACACTGTTTGTTTGAAATCCCGAAAAGAGTTCATCCTCAAGGAGCCCAGGGACCCAGGCTGGGAAGTATTCCCCAGAGAGGTCCAGTGGCCCAGGAGAGGCATGTGGCTAGCAGTGGGGCCAG
>NW_005288191.1:0-520 GCF_000412655.1 Myotis brandtii
GGGAAGAAGAGTGAACACATTTCCCGCTGCCTGTCCAGAAAGAAACGTCAGCTTTGGGGGTACAAGCAAGCCAAAGCAGGGACAAGTAGAAACAGGCCACACAGTGGCTTAGGCTGGTGGCCCGCAGGCTTGGGGGCTGCCTCTGGTGTCCTGCCATCACACATTCCGTCTCTGGTATCACTTTATGAGCCGCTAAGTTTGAAGAGAGGAATAAGCAGCAGTTGGGAGTGAGGGAATAAAAGTAGTCCCGTTGTATGGCGTGTTGCAGTTTGTGAAGCTTTTGTAAATGTCCTCATGTGGCCCCGACAAGCCTCGGGGTGGGGAGATGCTCGTTCCCAGTAAGCAGACGAAGGACTTGGACTCGGGGAAATGACTTGCTCCTGGAAGGTGTGGGCTCACACCTTGTGGTGCCACTCGTTTAGTGTGGCCACAGGCAAGTCGTTTGACTTCTTCAGCATCGGTTCCTTCTCTATAAAGTGTGGGGGTTGGACTAGCTGACCCTAAATCATAGTTCCAGCTC
>NW_005288192.1:0-520 GCF_000412655.1 Myotis brandtii
GGGTTTCTGGAGGCTGTGCCCTAACACAGCCCCTAAACTGCCAGGCAGCTGTACTCCCTGAGATGGGAACCAGTTGGTTCAAACAAAGTCCCACCCAACAGCAATCGCACATGACCTTGTGTGGTCAAAGAGGCCACTTTCAGGGGCATGATCCCTCTGGGCCCGGCATGAACTGAAGTCCTACATGGTTCTTATTCTCTTGTTCTAGGTAATGAAGTCCCATTAGCTTTCTAGACTCAGATATAATTGCAGTGTTACCAAATACAAAGTATGCTCTCATGAACGTGATATTTTTGTAATTGCTCAGGGAATGGTACATTACACCTACCAGAAATTGAGTGGGGAGGAAAGAGACTTACACCTGTCATATTTATCCGTAATGGAAAGAGTTTCCTTTAAAAATATCTCTTTCAGTTGAATTACTAATACTGGGTTGTCTCGCAAATCAGCAAACAAGTAAAGTTCATGATAATTGGAGGAGAAATAACGAGTTGTTTCCTAGTTGTTACCCATAAATGGT
>NW_005288193.1:0-520 GCF_000412655.1 Myotis brandtii
TACTGTATGATTCCATTTATATGAAGTTCAAAAACAACAAAACTAATTTATAGTGTTAAAAGTCAGGATAGTGGTACCCTGTGGGGGTGGGGGTGGAGAATAGTGACTAGAAAGAGGCATGAGGTGCTGGTAATGCTTATTTCTTGATCTGGATGCTGGCTACACAGATGTGTTCATTCTGTGTACAGATTATGATTTATGCACTTTTTGGTATGTATATCACATAAAAAAATGGACATTTAAAAAAGGACAAATTGCTTTCTCTTCCAGGGATTTTACTTAATCTAAAAGAAGTCTGCCTTTGGTCAAATGGCCAAACTACTCCAAGCTCCACCGAAGTTCCTGCCCTCCGAGTGGCACCTTGCTAACAAGAGCCAGTACCACAAAGCAGAGGCTGAAAGGTCCCGGTCCGAACGCCTGGTGGCAGAAAGCCAGAGGCTTGTGGATGAAATCGACAAGTCCACGAGAAAATCTCAAAGCGATGTGAACAAGAAGCTAGGTAAGACAGTGCACTTGGTGT
>NW_005288194.1:0-520 GCF_000412655.1 Myotis brandtii
TTCTTTACAGGTTTCAATGGTTTTTTTACATTAACACTAACATGACTGTATTCTTCCTTGGTTCGTTACAGTAATTTTACTGTTCCAAGACACTCTTGCCCAGGGAAAGAACTTAATTGTCCATTACAGGAATTTCCCGAAAGACCCAGCGACTCTTTAACAGGAAACATTAAAATCCTCGCCTTAAAATCCTCACCTTGCTGTTTCAACCCCAAATGGCTAAATCACGAAATTTCCCTGATCCCAAGGAAGCCCCTGCATTGAAATATTTCCTTTAAACCAAATTTGAAATTCTCATGGAGATTTAACACTGCCCCTCCTGCCTCGGGGTGCCGTGGGGACCCTGCGTGGGAAGCCTGTGCACAGAGCGGGTGCAGACCCGGGCAGTGCTGCCTGCACCCCAGGTAGACTATTTGGGAGTGTCTAGCCTCAAAGAAGTAAAGACTTTCTACTTCTTTTGGCTTGTAAATTGTGTTATATTTACACATCTATGGCTTCCAGTGGTTGGCAAACTGCGGCT
>NW_005288195.1:0-520 GCF_000412655.1 Myotis brandtii
CGCTTCCACTGGATGTGGCTCCTCCTTTATATCCTTAGTTACAGGACTTCTGTTCAGCTCGTCTTCAGATGGTTATCCAGGTCGATTGTTCTAGAATCTAGAATATAGTTGAAATTTTGATGTGGTCAAGGGAGGAAGTGAATTCCACCTACTCCACCAACTTGACTGGAACCTGCCAAGATGTTGCCTTTTTACAAACTGAAGGCAAGACCCTCAACCCGCAAAAGGTATGACTCACTTTATTGTGGTCTGACTCACTTCATTGCAGTCCTCGCTGTAGTGCCGTGGTCTGTAATGGAAACCACAGTATCTCCGAGGCATGCCTGTACCCCACACATCACATCGAATTTAAAATGACTTAAAATGCAGATCGAGGCTTTCCAGAGTATCCATTTCAGTTGTACTTAAGAAGTGTGGCTCAAGCATTTTTTTAAAAAAAGTATTTTTATCGATTTCAGAGAGGAGAGGAAGAGCGAGAGATAAAATCATCAATGATGAGAGAGAATCACTGATTGGCTGC
>NW_005288196.1:0-520 GCF_000412655.1 Myotis brandtii
GTCTGGTATCAAAATTTAAATTCATATAAAATATAAAAAGAATATTTGTAATTTGTGTTCCACTTGTAGTCACAGTACTTTCTGTTTGAATCTCTGTATATTACTCTTAGTCTGAAGGATCTTAGAAAACTTCCTTATATTTGGCCCCTTAGACATTTTTTTCTCTCAACAGCTTATGAGTGAACTGCAGGCCTGTTGACTTTACCTGTAACATGAGACTATATTATTCTTTGGTTTTGATGAGATGAATCATGGCAGTCATTTAAAACAGCCCCCTTCCTACCTGGGGCAGGTTCCCATTGCGCCGGTGTCTGGGATGAGAGCAGGCAGGCTGCGTGCAGTCACGCTGAGTGTGTGCTGAGTGATGTGAAGGTGAATACCTTCAGTGCTTCTTCCGTCCTCTCCGTGGCTCCTTCACAGACATGAAGATTTCTTAACTGTCTTGCCAAGGTAAAGAGACAGTCTGTCAGTCTGTCAGCTTTTAGCCATGAAACCCCAAACTTTGTCCTTCGAAGTCTTT
>NW_005288197.1:0-520 GCF_000412655.1 Myotis brandtii
GAAATCAATAAAAATATATTTAAAAATAAAAAAAAAAGAAAAACTGAATAGTGAAAGGCTTCTAGTTGCTAGAATAGCTGCTTCTAAAGCCCTAACATATATTAATTCTTGCAATGACATTATACATAAAGTATAATTATAATCCTCATTTTATAGTTGTAGGAATGAAAGCAGGCAGAGCTTGAAGGATTTTTCTGACATCACATAGTTTATGGAGCAAAGCCAGATTTTAATCCAGGTGCTGTAACTGCAAAATTGGACCCTTGACCAATACACACTCTCTGAGGTTTTATTCAACTACGCAGAAATGTAGCTAGATGAAATTATCTTCCTCATTTCCCCTTTCATAAACTTCAAGCTGAATACATCAGAGCAGAAATGACACTATCGTTCTTACAATGTACCAATGATTTTGTTGCAACGATTCTTCCTATTTGGAGATGGAGGTGGGATCCCCTCTTGATGCACAAGAGGAGGTGCCGGGGGACAATTTCTGCCCCTTCCCATAGATGCGTGCTGG
>NW_005288198.1:0-520 GCF_000412655.1 Myotis brandtii
TCTCCCGAGGCAGCGTGTCATCACTGAGTCTGACTCCCAGCAGGAGGAGTGAGGCCTCGACCTGCTCAGAAGGCCCAACGGGGATGAGGCGCTTGGCCCAGGGGGTCAGGTCCCCTGTCTGTAGATTTTTGTCTCATGCTGATGGGTCTCTCTTGCTCCTGGCTTGTTATCTTCTCTAAGAAGTGACTATGATTTCAATGATTAGAAGAACACTTTGGCTTAAAGCGACAGGTTAGATGTAAGGTGAGCACCCATCATTAATTAGGAACAGGGCAGGACACACGTTATCTGAGAAGCCCTCTTCTGGACTTCCAGAGAATTCTATGAAGCACCAACCCTGAGAATCAAAAGTAAGTAGCCCATAAGCTAACGAGAAAACAAAGAGCTCCTCTGTCATAGTGTTTAAATCAGTTCTCCCTTCATCACATGCTACCAAGTGGGATATGCTCTTGTGTATTTAAGTGACACTATCAATCCTAAGCTTCTTGTTCATAGGAAAAGTTTACCTACAGTCCTTCAG
>NW_005288199.1:0-520 GCF_000412655.1 Myotis brandtii
CGGTCCTGCCCTCAGAGCGCTTAGACTCCAGAGAGAAAGGCTCACAAGGATAAGCCTCCGACGCCAGAGGTGTCTACAACTGTCCAGAGGAATCAGCTCCATGGCTGGGAAGGGAACAGTGCAGGCGAGAGGGTAGGAGTGGGAAGTTAGGGAGGCGGAAAATATGCATATCATATCAAATATGCAAATGTCCATATCATAAAGTAATTTAAGGAGGGGTGCAGAGGGAATGTCCATGTATCATTTAGACCACATATCTAAATAATGGATGTTACATTGAATCCAAAAGTACTAAAATGTAATGGGCTATAGCCCTATGTGGGGCAGTAGAGGAAAAATACAATTTATAAATGCATGAGCAAGATTCAATTTACATTTAATGATGAAGGCCCAGCCATTTTGGACGGTCTAAATCCGGAAGCATGTGGACATTTTGTCTTTGAGTCCATAATGCTATGAACTGTGGTATGTAAGCAAAATTCCACACCCTGAAAGAAATGCTAATAATGCTAAATGCTAA
>NW_005288200.1:0-520 GCF_000412655.1 Myotis brandtii
TTTTTTCTCACATTATAAATGTTCTTTTTTGCTTTTAAGTGGCGTAACTGCTAAATATCTCTAAAAATTAAAAAACTCTCTCTCTCATATATATATATACATATTTAAATGTCATCTACTTTTTACAAATCTCATCCCTTTAAAAGTTTCAGATTTCTAGAAATGCATAATCATGATATTATATTTAAATAGGTGTAAATATTTAGGATGTTTAAATTTTATTCAGAGAAAATATTTCAATTAGTGTTAGAAAAGTAAGATAAAAATCTATATCTAACAATCATTTGAGTGTATCTTTTATTTATTAAATACATTTATTAACAATTCTATACCTTTATCATTGTAACACAAAATTTGGACATGATATTATATTAACTTCAAGCTCTGAATCTTTTAAGATATTAACCTTTTACTATTTGTCAACTAAACAAAACATTTTACTAGCCACCCACCCGCACACGCCCGCTGCACACGCAGCCTCCTTTTGATGGATTGTTACAGCATGAGGGCATCATGGCGT
>NW_005288201.1:0-520 GCF_000412655.1 Myotis brandtii
TCACCTCCCACTCCCCACGGTATCTGCTACCTCGACTCTTTTGTTTCTCAGGTGTCATCATTCCTTATTTTGTTAAAAACATTTTTCATGAGATATAATTCATAAACCACACAATCATCCATTTGAAATGTATAATCCAGTGGGGTTTTTTTAGTCTACTCACAGATATGCACAACCATCACCATCATCCATTTTAGAACAGTTTCATCGGCTCAAAAAGAAACTTCATACCCTTTGGCTGCCTTCCCCATCCTCAGCCCTAAACAACCCCTCATTGACTATCTACATCTGTAGATTTTCCTGTTCTGGACATTGCATACAAATAAAACCATCCAATCTGTGACCTTTTATGACTGGCTTCTTTCCCTTAGCATGTTTTCAAAGTTCATCCCTTTAGTAGCACGTATCAGTAGTTCATTCCTTTTTATGGCCACATAAGATTCCACTGTATGGGGATGCCAAATTTTTATTCATTCATCAACCGATGGACATTTGGGTTGTTTCCACCTTTTGGCTATTA
>NW_005288202.1:0-520 GCF_000412655.1 Myotis brandtii
AACAACATGTTCACACTAACTTTCCTTTTGTTTGGGAAAATATATTTTTCATAAAAATGTGAACATGTAATGAGTTTATTGTTATTTTAACATTAATAAATGTTTAAATTTTTCTGTTTAATTTCTGCCATGGATATAAACCAATCTTTGAAGTCCTTCAGAATTTTCAAGAGTACAAAAGAGTATAACATGTTTGAGAACTGGTGTAGCTAAATAACTTAATTCAGTCCTGTAAATACTTTTCAAACAGCATTCATTCTCTTCCCTCCTCCCCCCATTTAAAATGTGTTCACAAATTTCTCCCTCCCCACTATCCAATTATTCCCTCTATATTGTTTCTGGAATCCTTGGTCTTAAGAAAATAAAAGTTAACCTTTTAGAATTATACTCTAACCTAAACTCTGCAAGCTTCAAAAACCTGTATTTAAAGACTCTATTTAAAATCTCCTTTAAGCTGGAGTTGGATTCCCTTTTGGCTTTAATGTCTAATCTGCTTATTTTCATGCCTCAATCAGTAACA
>NW_005288203.1:0-520 GCF_000412655.1 Myotis brandtii
TCTCTTACCAAGTTAGATCTGTACCACTGCCACGATCTCCCAAATGGCCTCCTGATTTCTTATTTTCTTCCTCTCCAACCCATCCTCTCCTTTCTCTTAGGTGGTCTCTTGATTATGCCACTTCCACCTACAAAGTGCCCCAAAGACCTTCTTTTGCATAAATAGATTTCACTCTATTATATGTTTCCTCTTTTTACTTTAAAATACCTTCCCAGTAACATTATTTGCCCACTTCATTCCATAGTATTCTCATACCTTTGAATGTTTGCATATGTTATTTCTTCTACTTGGAATTCTTTTCTGTCATCTCTCTTATTTGCCTACTTAGCTCCTATCAAGTTTTTAAGACTCAACACAAACGGTGTTTTTGCAGCTACTCCCTGCTCAACTGAGGAGCCTCCTTAAGCAACCTGACCTTATGATCTGATGCAGGGTCTGACCAGCAGACCCTGAGTGATGGATGAGTAGATTACTCTGACACAAATTTCTGTGAAAGAGAGGCTAAGGGGCTGTTTTGCTT
>NW_005288204.1:0-520 GCF_000412655.1 Myotis brandtii
ATATTTTATCTCTTAGCAACTTCCAAGTATATAATACAGCATTGTTAACTGTAGGTACCATGTGTAGTAGAGCATTGTTTTGGAGTAAAAAATAAATTTATTTTTGGTAATGGGGACATCCTTTCAGGCTTCAGCCCTAAGGAATCTATCTCCTGGAAAAAGGCCATGGTCAACTCCCATGTCCAGCCACTTTGGTCAATCTACATTGGGAGAGATGGTGAGAATTCAGATGAAGTCTTAACAAAATTTATTTCTGCCTAGATATGCTATAGGTAACAAATCACTCTCACATTACTGAGTGGAGGATATGCACTAGTACATGAATAATACCTTCTCAAACAGATTTATAATTTAGTAGGGAAATAAGATGAAAACAATCCTTTGTAGTTAAAGATTCAAGAAATTATATGCCTAGATGATGAATTCAGATGAAGGATAAATTGGGTAGTCTGGAAATGCCAGGTAAGTTTCATATACTTATGTTTCATACACTTAGAAGAGATATCTTAAATAATATTTA
>NW_005288205.1:0-520 GCF_000412655.1 Myotis brandtii
TGTATCACACAGAGCTTTAAAGGAGCTTAGAAAGTATAGCTTTACCTTGGGTGGCTATGTGCCTGCCTAAACTTGTGAGGCCCCACCAATTAAGAAAGGAGAATAAATGTTGGAAAGTGCTAGCAATTTTCCCCACATTACTTAAATCTAAATCATGTTCCTTTTAAAAATACGATGTCTGAAACCCTATAATAACGAGTTATGTTGGTTCCTCAGTTTTCTTCAGTGGGCCTCAAATATTTTATCTCCAAAAATACTCAGACTAGAGATCTAACTAGCCCTGTAGAACCCTCTGAATGTTGAAAATAATTCCTTAAATAGAGGGCTTTTGTTACTCTCTACCAAGAATCACATAACTCAATATTTTGTTGACATGGTAGATGGAATCCTCCAACATCCAAGGGAATTTTATTTCTTGATGTATGAGGAACTATAATAACAAGGAGTCCAGAAGTGAGCTGGGGAAATTACAACCAAGTTTGCCTCAGCCAAATTTTAAAATGGTCTTGCAAGACTTAAA
>NW_005288206.1:0-520 GCF_000412655.1 Myotis brandtii
GTAGTTAAAACTATTATTGTTTTTGATCACTGAGAATTCTCACCCACATAGAATAAGAGAATAAATGTACAGGTGCTCATCAAGCTACTTATACTTTACTTTTTAAAAAATGTATGAGCCCAGAAATATCAGAGTCCAACATTAGACTTATGGTAGACACTTTTCCTTCAGTTTTCCAGTGTGAAATTTATTATTTGACTAGCAAGACCTCCTCTGAAGCCAAAAGTACAGTTTACATTATATCTTTGGCTTTGGGAGAATTAAAGAGAAAGATTAAATGGCCAGTCAAACTGTTTACTCATCACATTCACTTCTTGTTTAAACCTCTTCAAGAGTCTATTAACTCCTCCAGTCACACTCTATATCTCAGTCTTCCATTTGACAGTTGCCTGAAGCTCCTCAACACTTTTCTATTAATCTTGGTTTCTACACCTGCCCAAGCCGTCTGCCCCTCTATGCACATTTTAGTTTCTCAGTTTCTCTTTTTTCATTTGGTGCTTAGAATAGAATACAGTTCTCC
>NW_005288207.1:0-520 GCF_000412655.1 Myotis brandtii
GCGTCCTTGTGTGATTCGCGGGGTACATTACAACAATCCTACTGTGCAATCACCCCAGAGCACAGATTCCTAACGGGTTGGGATGACCCAAACTACCTTAAACTCTCTCCTTTCTTTTCTCCCTCCCTCTCTTTCTCTGAGTGAGTATACCCAAATTTACATTATTTGCATCTAGGCTATGACTTCACTACAATCAACAGAGCATGGTCTTTGGAATAGTCAGCCCTGGGTTCAAATCTGAACTACACTATTTCCTAGAAAAGTGAGGCCTTAGAAAAGCGACTTTGCTTCCATCTACAACTTCCTTGTTCCTTGTTCTTGCTTACCTTGGGATGCTTGTACTGCTCTGCAGAACTCCTATCTATTTTCTAGAATGGATGCTTCCTGATTCATGAATTACTAATAAATGTCAACTAGATCATCTGTGAAATATTCTTTTAATAATAATAACAATGCTTGCAAGTCCAAAGAATGTAAAGTTATTTTCTAGAGGATCTAGTTGCTTTTTTAGGGGCTGAGA
>NW_005288208.1:0-520 GCF_000412655.1 Myotis brandtii
GGGTGTCCTAGGTGCTGGGAGCATGACAGTGAGAAAACAGACAAGAGCCTTCACCTGGAGTAGGGAGATCCTGGCCTGGAGCGTGGAAGAAGGAGAGGGGTGGGGAAAGTTCCTCTGGGAGAATGCAGGAGAATATGCAAAACTGATCCTTCTGTGACTAATCAAAATCTGTAAGGCCTGCATCACACACACACAAAAAGGGCCCGTACACAGTACAGGTAAAGGTAAGATGAACCCCTGGCGGATGGCAGAAACCTTAGAATTTCTGTTTATATTATATTTGTTAGTTCTTCCTTTTTTATATACATATTTTTATTTTGGGGGTGTTTTCTGTCATTTTATAAAAATATATAAAACCTAATATAATAGCATATTTATGACTCAAATAAGTAATATACAAGTATTGGTGGTTTCTTTATACTTTTAAAAAATTTTTACTAGTATATTAGCTATACAGGTTGGAAATAATCATTTTTTCATCTCTATTGTTCAGATTATTACAGATATTCCTCTTTTTTCC
>NW_005288209.1:0-520 GCF_000412655.1 Myotis brandtii
AATAAATAAATAATATGAAAAACTGGTTGTCAACAAAACATACAAACAAAAATAGAATGCATCCTAATATCTACCCAATACAAAATATTATAGGAAAATATTTAGTATAATATCTTATTTGTACAAAAGATAAAATGTTGTAAATTACCACAGCTTATAACTTTTTAAGAAATGTGAATTTCTCTATTGAATTATATGATTCATTTTTAACCTGTGGACATCTAGAAAAAAAGAGTGTATAAGGTAGTTTGATATAAATGTTAAGAAAAAAATAGAAGCTCATCACACAAAATGTCAAAGTATTTTATATAAATACCTGAAGTTCTCAATAATAATGATTAAATCCATCTATTCATTCATTTTGTAAGAAAACATACCCACCTACTCTAACCCCCAATTATTTGACAGATGAAGATTAAGAAGATTCATGATAATTTGTGTTTACCATTTAAAAATGCTTACACTTTAGAAGTATTGTGGGAAGTAAACTTGAAATAAGCAGGAGCATGTAATGAATCAA
>NW_005288210.1:0-520 GCF_000412655.1 Myotis brandtii
GGGGGGTTGCTACTGCCATCTAATGAGGAGGGACCTGGGATGCTGCTAAGCACCCTGCAGTGCACAGGGCAGCCCATAGCCGCCTCTCTGCGATCTTCCCAGCTGCCCCGGGAACGTCAGCATCCACCTTCCACCCCCTTGGACATAGTCCTACCTTAGTGCCTCTCCCCCTTACTGCTTTTCCTACTTGAAGAATTATGTTGTGTTTTTCAGATCACACAAACACTGTGATTGAAACAATACAACATGAAATTGTATGTGTGCAAATCCACCCTTTCCTGTAACCCCTCTCCCCTTTGCCACCTCCTCCCCCACCATATGAACAGTTCAGAACGCATTTCACTTTGTTCTCAGTCACACAATTACTCATCAGCAAATGTGGACGCACACATGTACCACATATACAGAGGTTTTCGCCACTGGTTTTTTACACATTACTATGCAACTGGCCTTCCTGCTTGACAATCTGTCATGGACATCTTTACAAGTCAATAGATACACGTATTTTCTCTTTTTCTAA
>NW_005288211.1:0-520 GCF_000412655.1 Myotis brandtii
TTTTTTCTTGTTATTCACAATAACAGAAATACTGGTATTGCACAAACTGTTGAATACATTATCTTGGCTATTTCATATGCAGAAAATAAAGAATGAAAGAATCATCTGACAGCTGCCCTTATGACCTAAAAAATTGCTTTTGAAAAGTTGAGCAAGAATTATATAGTTTGTGTCAAGTTAATAGACTCAGGATGGTTTTCTTTCTCTGTGAACTCAACAAGAAGCCATTCTGATTTTAGGAATGTTGCTTCTAAATCGTGGAGACCCCTCAACATAGTTTAAACCTTTGTCCAACGTCAAATTTATGCAACAAGAATCAGGTCAGTGCAGATTCTTGACTAATATTTCTTCTTATAATTCACATAATTATTCATTCTAAAAGCATGCACTGAGTACTCATTATGTCTTGTGGATATAAAGATGAGTAAGACATAGTTTCTGACCTTAAGGGCATTCACACAGAAAATTGCAATTAATGGGATTGTTGCTGTGATGAAAGTATACACAGGAGGCAAAAAGA
>NW_005288212.1:0-520 GCF_000412655.1 Myotis brandtii
TGATCTGCTCTGTGGACTTCAGATATCTGAGTTACATAACCATGCTATGTGGCTTCAATTGTCTGAATATAACTGCTCTCATTTCTTTGAGTTGGGGGGCAGGGGGTTGAAGAGAAGATAACTGATGGGGCTGTACATCTGTATATGGGTTCTATTTCCATGATTAAATTATAATATTATTTTACTTGGACCTTTTTAGACTAACTTTTTTTAATATAAGCTTTCTAAACTTAGACACACAATAAGGAATGTTTACCTATGACCAAACATGGCTAAATCACTAAATATACCATACAAAGAGCATTAGTAATAACTAAATTCTATACAGGTTTATTGTTGTCTAACCTAACACCCTCAGAGAGCCATTTTCACTCTTTTTGGAAAGAAATGGTTATAAGTTAGTGATGATAAGAAGGAACTGATAAATGTTCCTTAGTTATAGATAGACAAGGCCCTGGCTAAGTCTTACTGTCTTGATTAGTTTTATGCTCCCCCCACCTTCGTGTGTGTGTGTGTGTGT
>NW_005288213.1:0-520 GCF_000412655.1 Myotis brandtii
CTAAAAATCAATGGAAAAAATACCCTTAGGTAAGGATCAACAACAAAATAACAATACCAATGTAAGAATACAGATTGAAGTCTTAGATATCTGAACTTGATGATCCTTAGCCACAATAAGCCAGGAAAAAAAATGTTTCTGCATATTTCAGGCCATCTCCTTCATCTCGCTGGCATCTGTTTGATTCTTGTCTACGTGTTCTTATGAAAACTGCTGTGACAGGAGGCCTTCGGCTAGGATGATTTGGCTCTTTTTTGTGGCTTTCCTCTTGTTCGGTACCTCAGCCCTGTGGTTATTACACCAGCTACCGAGAACGTCTTCCAGGCCTTTCTGTATCTGAGCTTTGTCCATCCTGACCAGGCAGCATCTCCCACGCCCCACAGGTGGTTCACAGGACGGAGCAGAAAGGACTGTGGAGCATGTATTTCTCAGTCGCTCATATTTAAGTGGTTTGTGTTGTTTGTATTGCTTTAGTTTGCTTGGTGGTTAGGTTTGAAATAATAGGAATAAGTTGCACCTT
>NW_005288214.1:0-520 GCF_000412655.1 Myotis brandtii
TGTGTGTGTGTGTGTGTGCTGAAAGAATATTATCCACTCACAAAGAAAAAATTAATAGCATGCATCAACATGGAGGAATCTCAAAAACATAATGAACAAAAACAAGTCACAAAAGAGTATATCCAGTATGATTCTATATATTTCAAGTTCATGACAATCAAAATAAAACCATGTATAGCTTATGGATGCATTCATAGGTAGCTAATCCATATAGAAAAGCAAAGAAATTTTTAGCACAAAATTCAGGCAAGTAATTACATCCAAGAAAAAGGCAGGGGCAGAAGGGAGGTTTGGCTTCTAGAATAAAGTAATATTCTATTTTTTTTTTTAGCTAGACAGTGGGTATTCATTATAATATTCGTCTTTTTAAAATGTGTGGCACATTTCATAATAACCAAAGAAAATCAAGCAATTTTAAAAAACTGTACAAAGAAACTAATAACCCACCACCCAGGGTTAACTATTAATAGCCATCAAGATATCTTTCTTTTTACACACACACACACACACACACACACAC
>NW_005288215.1:0-520 GCF_000412655.1 Myotis brandtii
AAATCCCAGGTACCTGGTTGACCCCAATATGTTTTAAATGAACAGATAAACTTGAGTTCTTAGATGGCCACATCTTTCTCTGTCTTAAGTTGCATAAACATCCTCACAACGTTCTGTCTTGTCTCCCAATGCAGATGCATGTTCTCCAGTTTGGGTTGAAAATAATAGCTTCCATTTATAAAGTGCTTTCACATCCATTTTCTCATTTGAGCCTCCCAACCACCCTGCCCTAAGTCCCCAGGGTGTCTGTATCTCAGAGCAGCACATACCCGGCAGCTCTGCAAAAATGCCAGGACCTGAGGCCCATGGTAATGATGCTAATGTCCCACCCCACCTCACCTGGGAAAGGCCATTTATTACCTGATGAGGAGGAGCGAGCCCACCTCACATGTCTGCATCGATTTACCTTGGGTGTTTTTGTTGCTGTCGTTTCTCCACTAAACAAAAAGGATGATTTGTTTTTATTTTCTGTCTCCCAAACTGGTATTCTAAAGTAATTTTTTTCTTTCTAGTTAAAAAA
>NW_005288216.1:0-520 GCF_000412655.1 Myotis brandtii
ACTATCAACATATATGTTAGGGTTTACTAATGACAGAAGTTATGTTACCTATACCCTATGGTACTAAATTTTATTTTAAAATCATCTAACAAAATTTTACTTTTTAATTAATAAAGGTATGCATTTTGTACTGGGCTGTCTCTGAAAGTTTATCTGTGTGTCACACAAGTCCTTCCCCATTCCTGTCTGGAGAAAAATGATGACATGCCACTGGCCATTACTGATTTGATGGAGAACCAACACTGTTGCTAAACATGTCCTCGGAGAAACTTGCCCCTTAGATGATTGAGAGCAACGGATAGGTAGAAATACAGAAAGAAAATTAACATGCATCTAAAAATTAGCAAAATTTGGTAACCATGCTGTACAGATAGATTCTCTCTTAATACTTTTATGTACAAGACATTAGAGAATATTCTTTTTTATGTTATTATTGCTGTGTAACAAACCACCTCAAAATGTATTATCATAAAACATCCATTCTATTATGCTCATGGATTATGTAGGTATGGAATTTGAA
>NW_005288217.1:0-520 GCF_000412655.1 Myotis brandtii
GTGTGTGTGTGTGTGTGTGTGTGTGTGCACTTGTGCGTGTATCTCTGTGTGTGCCTATGAAGGGTTGATATGTATAGGTCCTATCTTAAGGACCATACATAATTCATGGAAAATACTAACTTATGAGCTTACCATTCGGTAAGTGCCACTATGACAAAGGGTGTCTCAAAAAATTGAGAAACAGTCCAATTGAGTTTCCCAATGGTAGAAGGGTTTCTGAGGGTTACTTTGGCAGATGTGGCCTCTCCATCACTGCATTTAAAACATGACGAGGGAGGTGGAGTCCTGGGCAAGGTGGGGATGTGGGAAAGGACGGCTCTGAATTGGGGAGGAGCCAAGGAGGCTGCAGTCCTAATGTCTTTGAAGTTTCAGTACTCAAACAAACGTAGGCAAAACACGAAGTACAAAGGGCTTATTAAGCCCTAGCTAGTGGTTAGAGCATCAGCCCTTGGACTGAAGGGTCTCAGGTTTGATTCTCGTCAACGGTATGTCCCTCGGTTGCAGGCTCGATCCCTGGCCC
>NW_005288218.1:0-520 GCF_000412655.1 Myotis brandtii
TCGCGACCCACAGGTTGAGAACCGCTGGTCTAGTTGGACAGCTTGATAAAACGCACCCCGTACCCCAGGAAGCTGGCCCAGCGAGTCTTTCCAGGGACCAAGTCCGAGTGTCTCCTCGGCTCCCTCCAGATGCTGCCCTCACTGCAGGACTCAGCCCTAAGCACACACTCACCCACCTCGCCACGGCCACGGAGCTCTCTCGTGCCAAGGGGAGTGGCAGAGAGCGCGATGCTTTTCTGGGAGTGTTAACATTATAAAGCATTTTCTTCTCTGTAGGATGCTTCCTATCGGAGGGCGTTACATACCCGATTACATTTTCTTTGCCGTCTATGCTTCCAGGAAATTTAGAGCTAAATTCAAAGCTACTAGTGTGACCCTCTCTGACGGGTATTAGCATGTGCGCTCCTCCCCTTCCTAAGCACTGGGTCCTCGTGTCTTATCCTTTCCTTGGAAACAACGTGTGGCCAGGAGACTCGAACACTTTGCTGAGGAACAGACGTAACTAGGGCAGCAGGCTGGG
>NW_005288219.1:0-520 GCF_000412655.1 Myotis brandtii
TAGTGATTCGGGAAGAAGCAGGTAGTTCAGCTCTCGACTCTGACAGTCACACCCCTGCTTTTCCTCTCGACAGCATTGTGCTTGGATACGCAGCAGAGGTGCTCTGTGCATACTTCATATTTTCACGCACAGAATATTAAAAAGACATTACGTACTCAAGGATCAAGATATAGTGCAGTTAATATTTTTAAAAAACAAAAGTCAATATCTTTTCTAAAAAATGTGTTTCTTTTATATTGGGAATGTTTTTACTTGAAACGGTGGTGACAGAAACTTCTATCTTATTCAGGTGATTGGGGTTTCCTTTTCTGTGTTGTTTTTTAAGTCTTGTGTTAGTACATCCATTTGGAGAAGTATTCGTTTATCTGAGTGGTGCTATCTAGGAGTCTGATAATTGAAGTTGTAATTCAGATACCAAGATAGGATCACTACAAGTGCTTTGAAGATTTGGGGTTAATTAGCAACAATTTTAACTATTAAAATAAAACATTAAGATATGTGTATTCAGGGTTCTCCAGAG
>NW_005288220.1:0-520 GCF_000412655.1 Myotis brandtii
AAAGTAAAGAGTCTTCTAAAATATTTATGTCCTAAATACTACTCATGGTCTCAATTATCAAATACCATTTGTATTTCAATTTGTATTTTCAAAGTGAGTGATAGTTGTTGAGGATTAACTGAAGTTGAGTTTCCTTTCTAGGTAGAAAAGAAATAGGTCTTCCTATCTAATGGTTTTCCTATCAGGAATGGACAATCCCAGTCTGTCAAAAAGGCACAGATTAGATAAGGGCTGCTCAAGGTCCCTCTAGGCTTGGGAAGAAATAAATGAAAACATGGTTTAAGTTATTGAGTAAGATCTGAAATGAATCTGAGGGAAATCCTAAGCCTTAACAATATCCCACTCAAGCCTATATTAATTCAGACAGAAAAGCAAACAGCAATTCACTTGGAAAGAACCAGTGAAGCCTGAGGCTGGTAAAGGCCATGTCCATTGCTGATCACTCATTTAGCACAGCCTCATGTAAAAACTAAACTAGCAACACCAAAGCTCTAATGGGCACTGCTGGCTGGATTTAGAG
>NW_005288221.1:0-520 GCF_000412655.1 Myotis brandtii
TAAAATACATTTCATTTTCAAAATTGAGCTATTAGCTTTAAAGTGTGTATACATTTTTTGGCGGCACCCGTATATTGCAGCATAGGTATGGGCAGGGGTGATAATGAAGATGCGTAACCATCAGAAGATGTGGATGTCACTTGTCAAAATGGGCACTGGCACTAAACAACGGGCACGCTGCACTGGTGTGTGCCGATTGAGTGTCAGCTGGAGACAGGGAATGGAATTCTTTTTATCCCCAGGAGCTAAATTAAGCAATTCCTGCCAGCTGGACTTACTTTCAATAGGTTCTTATCTCTTTCAACCAGTCTGTGAGAACAAATCTTCCTGAAATCCCTCTTTAAAATATTTCTTTGATTAAATCATCAATGGGTATTTATTTTAAAGGTCCCAAAATTCTAACTTGGACGTAGTAGTGAGAACTCTTTGGGTTGCAAATGACAGATTCCAGTTCAAACTATATTCAACACAAAGGGAAGTTGGAGGTTTACATTATTAGGAAGTCTAGGAGGAAAGACGT
>NW_005288222.1:0-520 GCF_000412655.1 Myotis brandtii
GGAAGGTGAGATTTGGGGGAAGGTCGTACACCCAACCAGCACCCTTGAGGTCCCAGGGCCTGGCAGTGCGGAGGCTCTGTGGGGATGCCCCCGTTATCAGGCAGGGAGCATAGCTCGTAGCCTTGGGCCGTCACTCAGATGTGAATAGTGTGACTGAATCGGGGCAGATAACCACAGTGTCTACTTCTGCTGCCTTCACTTGTGAAAAACTACTCAGAAAGGGGGAAGCATGAAATGGGGGGAATCCCCCAAGAGGCAGCGACTCCTCTGGGAGCTCATCAATGCCATCTTGTCACTGGTCGGAGGCAGAGCGACGGAGAGCGAGGAGCGGAGTGGCTGTGTTGTCTGCCTTCTCAGTGAGAAAAGGAGGCCAGCTCAGGCATCAGACTGGGATTCCCAGAGGTCAGGGAGGCAGAGGGGTGTGCCTCCTGGATCCCAGGGAGCGCCTTCCTCTCTGCTGTGCTTCTGGTTGACAACTCTGAAACCTGGCCAGCTATCTCCATCAATCTCAGCCTCTCTC
>NW_005288223.1:0-520 GCF_000412655.1 Myotis brandtii
TGTTTGCCGGTTGTCTTGTGCTGCTTCCATGGTTACATGCCCTGTTCGCATGCCCTGCCTTGATCCACTGTCTGTTGTGAAGGGGCCAGAGAAGTCCTGGGCACCAGTCACATTGGCATTCTGTTTTACTCCTGGTCTTCAAGAGCGGTGGGAGAAGGTCCCTGCATTGCAAGTCTGACAGAGGTGCTTTCCAGAATCAGGGATGCTGGTGTGTGCTTCCACACTGTCCGCTGTTTGGCAGTGATGAGATGCACATGTCATCCCAGCAAGGGCAGGCACTGCCATTGCTGTGTGATCCCCTTTGGCCATTTCTTCATGTTCATTTCTCTGAGTCTTCGCTTGCGTGTGGTTGCTGCCTGTGCGGTCTCATTATTGGCTCCGTGTGTGTGTGTTTTCCGGTTGACGTCATGTTTCTGAACAGTGGTCTGCATGTTGTCCTTTTTAGGCATTTGTTCTCTGTGATTCCTGATGTCATTGCCGGTTCATGATTTGCCATGCATGTTTCCATGCTGCTGTGCGA
>NW_005288224.1:0-520 GCF_000412655.1 Myotis brandtii
AAAAAAAAAACCTCTGCCAATTCTACTCTAATCTTCTAAGCTAAAATTAAGTCCTGTCTTTGATTAGCTAGCATATTTTCATCGATCCACATGCTCATATTAGCATATTAAATCTTCCCTCCCAATCCATGACAATGTTAGCTCATTTAAGACTTATGTTTATTCTCTGATTGTCCTACCAATTTTGTGGCAATGTAAGTTGGTGGTCTTTATAATTCTTTTAGGATATAGGTTATCTGTTTCCAGTTAAGTTTTTCATCTCTCATCAGCAAAGATGGAATATAATTCTCCCTATGGGCTAGAACCAGTGAAAAATGTTTGGGAGTGGTCAGGGAAAATTGGCAACAGTTCATAAGTCATATTTTTTCAGTGGCATTTAGGGGAAGTCTTGTTATGCAGAGAAGTACAGATTCCTTTTGACACAGGATAAGTTTTGCTTCTACTAGAAAGGGGATTTTTCTTTGGGTGGTGGGCACAAGGGGCAATATACAGCTCTTGTAACATAGAAACCCACACCTGA
>NW_005288225.1:0-520 GCF_000412655.1 Myotis brandtii
GCTGTGGTCCCCTTTAGGACGCACTCGGAATGGTGTCTGCGGCAGATTTCTCTCCTTCATTTCAGGTGCTCTCCAGGTCTGCTCGGTTTAGGAATGGCCACTGTCATTTTAGGAGGAATCTTAGCGTCGATGGCACAGTGGTCATTACTGGGCACATGGTGTTTCTTTACGGAAACCCTGTAAGCGCTTCCCTCTGCTCCTGCCTAGAAAATGTGCCAGAGGAGCTCCGAGAGCCGTTCTACACGGACCAGTACGACCAGGAGCACATCAAGCCGCCCGTCGTGCACCTGCTGCTGTCGGCCGAGCTGTACTGCCGGGCGGGCAGCCTCATCCTCAAGAGCGACGCGGCCAAGCCCCTGGTGGGCCACGACGCCGTGGTGCAGGCCTTGGCGCAGAAGGGGCTCTACGTCACCGACCAGGAGCGGCTGGTGACCGAGCGGGACCTGCAGAGGAAGCCCATCCAGATGGTGAGCCTCCGCGGGGCCGGCCGGAGGGCGGAGGGCGGGCTCGCGTGTGAATG
>NW_005288226.1:0-520 GCF_000412655.1 Myotis brandtii
CATAAATGTTAAAATGTGAAAGGATGCTACCTATGGCATCAAGGAAATATGGTAACTAACCACATGCTATTTGCAGGTGCCAGGTAAGACTCACAGCCCTTACCACTGCTTCCCAGTTTCTCAGACATCTGCCTCATTTAGCTTCCCTTGTACAGACTTTAACTCAGGAGAGGAGCAACCAAGTGCCAATGCCCCTGCTGGTTGGTACCACAGAAAACAATGGAGATTTTTGCAGCCAGCAGGGCCTAGGATAGTGAAGTATGGTAGTGGGTACTGGACAGTTGATTATGAACATGGGAGGTTGTACCCTTCTTTCATTTAGACTCTGGGGTGGTTCGGAGGAATGTAAGGAATACTGTCTTCTGTCTGTGATAGAGCCTGTAGCAAGTGCCTGCTGTTCCAGTAGTTGGTCCACAGCAGGAGCTCAATAAGTGCAGGGAGATGAGCCGGCTAACAGCCTCTAGAAGGTGCGCATCCCAACCTCGGCAACAGACCGTGAGGACTTCATCTCCCAGGGGTC
>NW_005288227.1:0-520 GCF_000412655.1 Myotis brandtii
CATAGACACATGCTCCCTGCCTAACCCGGGCAGTTCCCCTAAACCAGGGGCTACGAACAGTAAATACTTAGGCCCTGTGGCCCTGTGGCTTTGGTTGCAAACCCCCAACCCGGCCACTGTGGCGTGAAGGCAGCTATAGAGGACACGTGAACAAGTGAATGAGTGAGTGTGGTTGTGTCCCCAGAAAACTTGATTTACAAAACAGAGGGCGGGCTCGGTTTGGACCACAGGCAGCTCCTGGCCCAGGTCTCCAAGCCGCAGCGTCCTCACCCCTCATCTTCAGCCTGGGGACAGAGTTCCATGAAGAACAAACAGGGTGGCACCCAGAAGCCTCTGAGCTCACAGCCCAGCCTGGGAAAGAGCCCCAACGTGACTTCTTGCCTTTCTGTCCCCTTTTTCTCCGGGGCCTTCTGGACGGTGAGGAGTGAGGAGGAAAGGCACACGATCCTTCCCAGCCTTGTGGTTTTTATTAAATTTCCCATCATGAAAAAGAGAGAGGGAGAGAGAGAGAGAGAGAGAG
>NW_005288228.1:0-520 GCF_000412655.1 Myotis brandtii
AGCTTCCTAATTCATCAAATAGAGGATATTTTCTAGAAAAGTAGCAAAGGCCTCATCTGAGCTTACCGCTTGCTGTTCAGCAATCCAGCTAGCATGCTAACACTGACACCCCGTGTGCAGCTGGGCAGGGGGTGCAGAGGGCTCCCTCTTAGGGAGGGGCGCCTCAGGTCCTGCATGGGGTCTGGTTGGCTGCTGCTCAGCCACTGCCTGACAGACGTGAGTTGATTTGGCATTTTATGCTTTTGGTCCCTTAGTTACAATAAGGAAAATAAACATCATGGAAAAACTTTAAGGTCTTTGAATAGAATGCTTTGGTAACATGGGGATGGATGTTGCTTTCATGTAAGTAGATCCTAATACTGTAAAAAAGACAACCTGTTTTTCGTAAAGATGGCTGTTTTGCATTTGAAGTTGCTTTTCAGGAACACACTGAAGTTGAGATTTCCTTTTGAATTCACAGCATTCGAGATAGAAATGAATAGGAGTTCTGACTTAGGGTTTGGCTGTGTCTGCCCTAAAC
>NW_005288229.1:0-520 GCF_000412655.1 Myotis brandtii
TTACCTTCTTTAATTATTGAAATGCTACTGATATAATGTTATACATATGGGAAGCAGATAAATTGAAAATTAAATGCAGAGAATGAAGTATGGGCATGAGAATAGAGTCGGGCTGGGCCAGTGGATCAGATATGTGAATTTCTGGTGGACTGAGACCAGAAGCGGTGGATAAAATACAAAGGGGGAAAGTAGCTGCCCAGAACTACTTTTCTATGTCCAGAAAAATGTTATAACTGAGGTGGTAAGATAACTGAGGTGCTGAGATAACAAGGCAGTTGATTAAAGGGCTGTATGTGGAGTAGCTGGGCCAGATCCCTTATTTCCTGCCCACTCCCCTCCACTCCTCCATCTTTCTCCCACAGAGTACCTACTGCTGAGTACATGCTTCCCCACCCCACCTGCCAGACTGTCAACCACAGTATGCAAAACAACTGAACTCTCTGTCTAGGGGGCCTAGTTTGAGTATTTGTGCGGTAGAATAGAGTTTTCCTTATGTTAGCATGGAGAGTGGTATCCAGTT
>NW_005288230.1:0-520 GCF_000412655.1 Myotis brandtii
GTGCTCTGCCAGCCTTAGATAGAAGTTAGAGATCATCGGGCTGTTTTAAAGGGTCCAGCCTTCATGAAAGAGACTGATAGTGAAAAACAAAACAAACAAAAAAACACCATTTTTTCTAAGATAAGCTTGTCATCATTTGTCATTAACAGTTGTGTGTATTTGTGTGCATGGGTTATATGTGGCATGCCTTCTTTGAGAATTGTAAGCCCATTACAGGTAGGATATATAAAAATAAGTCAGATTTCTCTGACCTGTCTTCCCCCTTTACCATCTTTCTTTGCTAGTGTCTTGCCTCATTACAGAGATCCAGAAGCCTTCCACTTCCTTCTGGGTACTAAGAATGTCTTCTTTTGCTAAGCCTTGTCTACTTTTGACCAGTAGACTTTTGTTCCAAACGTGTATTTACTGTTCACCCTGATGCTATGAAATCTGGTCTTAGCTAGTGGGAAGAATTTAATGGATGATTGGATAAAGAAGATGTACTACATATGTACAATGAAATACTACTCATCGCCCTAAC
>NW_005288231.1:0-520 GCF_000412655.1 Myotis brandtii
ACATAAAAGCAAGCAGTCTGACTTCAGAAGCCACACTTTTAAGCATTATACCATACTGCATCCTAACATTTTATGATACTATTTAATTTGTAGATACTGAGGAGCTATTGATTCCAAAAGGTAGATATTGATGCCATTGAACGTGGGCTTTAGGAAGATCTGCCTGGAAGTAGTGTATACATAGTTAGGTAGTGATGGTGATGGAAGGAAATCACTGGATTTTTGCATATCATGATTTCGCCAGGCTGTAATATAGAAGTGCTTTTCCGAATTGTCTTATGAATAATTAAGAACCTCCAAATTCTATTTCCCCCAGGAATACTATCGCATGCATAAAAATAGGAGCAAGCCCTAGTAGCACATACTTGAAAATGGAATTGAAAAGCATCTGTTATATCTATGCGCAGCGTGAAGTGAATTCCTGAATCTCTGAACTTCTAATGACATGAGCAATATTTGTGGCTGCAGAGTTGGCCTATTAACATGCTTCATTCAGTCAGATGAGGGAGCCATGGGGGGG
>NW_005288232.1:0-520 GCF_000412655.1 Myotis brandtii
GGGCCTCTAGTATTATAATAATAATGTGAGATTATGTGAGGTGATGGGTTGATGGTTGTGTTAATTAACTTAATTGAGGTAATTATTTCACAATGCATACATATTTTGAACCATCATGTTGCACACCTTAAATGTATATAATTTTTATTTGTTAACTTTACAACAATAAAGCCAGAAAAAAATAAAATTAAACTCTCTGGCTTGGCAAAAATAACCATCTTGTATCCTTTTATCTGATTGTTTCAATTCAGGCAATTATTCCTATAAATAACCTCCTTTAAGTGTGTACATATGTACATGTGATCATTCATATTGCAGTTTTTTTTTCTTTTCTGAAACTGCAAAACACTGTGCAGAACCTTAATGCCAATTGGCAGAAGACAAGTTGAGTGAATTAAGTTGTATCCAGATAATAGTACCCTGTAGCCAATAAGGAAAGGGCAGTGTATGCCATATAATATTGATCTGGAACCAGCAAACTAAGAGCTGACACCTGAACCATGAGGAGGAGCTATTCACC
>NW_005288233.1:0-520 GCF_000412655.1 Myotis brandtii
GTTCCCAAGGTTGTACCATATGTGAAAATTCAGCAAACTGTGCGCTTAGGATGAAAGCACTTTATGCACTTTAGTGGATGTGTTTTAACCTCAGTAAAGAAGGAAAAGAAGAAATCAAAGGACATGGCTGCAACTGTAGGTGTTATAATTCTCCTTCATGACTTAACTCTCAAATGCAAATGTAACTGCTTGTGCATCTGACAGGAATCATCCAGGTCACAAGGACAAACTTACCAGCCAGATTCTAATTGTGGTGAACAAGAGTGCTGCTTTCTACCTGTACCACTACCCGTCTGACCTCCCTTCCCCCTCTGTCCTTTGTCCTCACCCCCTTGCCATTATTTTCTTCTTTCAACTTTATCCTCTGCTGCCACCGCTATCTTCTTCCTGTCACTGTCACTAAAGCTATTATTCCAAATGTAAATAAGCAGTGCCTATCACTGCTGTCTACACCATTCTTTCATGGGACCTACCTATTAATATCTATCTGTTCTCCACTTTTTTATCATTTAAAAAATTA
>NW_005288234.1:0-520 GCF_000412655.1 Myotis brandtii
ATGTTTCTCTCTCTAAAATCAATCAATCAATAAAAAAGAAAAGAAAAAGAAACTGAATTAAGCCTGTTATTTTTTTCAAAAAGAGAGGACCCAGCTTGGAGGGAACAGTAGATTCAGGGCTGGGCCTGACCTGGCCAGGGTGCGTGCAGGGTATGTGCTCACCTGCCGGGGCTGCTCCACAGCCTTCTGGGGGTCACTCTTCACCTTGTTGCTGGGATGGTTGGTGATCTTGGTCACTGGCTGCTTGAAGATGGATGCTGTCTGCCTGACAGGGAGGGCTGTGTTCAGATCAGGTTTGCCCTGTGGAGACAGGAACAAGGCCACTCATGACTCTCCAGAAGCCTGACTCCTGTGTTCTCCCCGTCACTGGCACACCCTGTGGCACCCAGAGACCTGCAGGAGATGCCAAGTCCAGTCCCTGCCTATTTGTTGCCCTCAGTGGGGCTCAGGACACACACTGGCCCTGTCCTTGCCTCCTGTGCTTCATTCTCTGTGAAGTACTAGCCTGGGGGCACCCTGG
>NW_005288235.1:0-520 GCF_000412655.1 Myotis brandtii
ACAATGAAATACTCCAAGGCCATAAACATAGAAAGAAATCTTACCTTTTGCAACAGCATGGATGGATGTGGAGATGATGCTAAGTGAAATAAGCCAGTCCGAGAAAGCTTTAAAACTCAATCTGCACAGTTTCTCCAACCTCAGAAAGACAACCAGCTCCAAAAATATGTGAAATCTTTTTCTTCAAATCCACAGGCCTCCCTTGAATAAATACCAAATCTCCGCAAGTCTTTCCTAGAGCAGGCCCTCGTCTTCTGCCTCAGGCCCCTGAGACTCCGAGAACTACCATCCTGTGTCAGGAGACAAAACAAAAGCCCTCCCTACCAGACCCTTTTAAAGAGGAGCTCCTCCCTCGTGCTGGTACATTAGAATCACCTGAGGCCTTCAGAAGTCCTGATGCCTGGGCCCCAATGTTTATCATTAAGTGAGAATCTCTGGAAAGCGATCCTCACCAGGAGAGTTCAACCCTGGAAGCCTGGGAGTGCCTCCCAGTTACTAAAGGCCCCGCCTCTTTGGAACA
>NW_005288236.1:0-520 GCF_000412655.1 Myotis brandtii
GTTCTGTTTCATACAGAACCTGCTACGTTTCTCCCTCTTCCTTCCCCCTCAAACCCCAGTCCTGACCTTCCTGGAGCGCCCCGGGGTCCGGCGTTCCAGGCGGTGCCGGGTGCAGGGTGCTCGGGCCTCTGCGAGCTGGTTTGTTTGAATTCCTCCCACGTGACTCCCTCTGAGCTGCAGACGAAGCTCTGGCTTCTCATTTGTTTATGAAAATGATCTGGCCTCTCTGATGACTGCGGGAAGTTAATTAAAATGTGACTTCTCTGGGCGAGGCCCCCTCTGGGCAGGTGCAGGTGGGCAGGCGTCCAGCTGGCAGAGGATCCACAGGCAGACTCGGGAGCTGGCTGCCACTCCGGGCGGGCAGAGGGGTGGGGAAGAGGCGGGTGCCTCACTCTCCACGCTCTTTTTCTGGGAACCAACAGCTGCCGACGCGCATTGGAGCCTCAGGCTGCAAAGATCACCCCCCTGGGAGGCTCACTCATCTTTTACTCCACAAACATTTGTTTTCTGCCTACTCCGC
>NW_005288237.1:0-520 GCF_000412655.1 Myotis brandtii
ATAAGCTATTTGTTTTTAAGTTAATTCTCAAATTTAATTTTTTGTGTGCAATGTAGTTCAAAGCATAAAGGTTTATGATCATATTATTCCATGATATCATTTTACTTTTATCCTTACTTCGTCCATTTAGCAGACAAGCATTGAGCATCTATTGTATGATAGGCATTACATTAGCTACTGAAGTTATAATTATGAGCAAAAACAGACATGGATATGCCTCCATGGAGTTTAAAGTTTAGTTGGATAGTTGGGCATTCATCAGAGAATACCCAAATAATTATAAAATTTCAAATGTGAAAAATGTAATGTAAGAAACATGCAGCTAAACAGCATTAAGCAAGGAGACATTGTCTTTGGAAAGATGAGAGAGGGCTTCCCTGGGAAGAGTCTTTGGAGTTGAATTTTTAAGGATGAATAAAAGTAACGGGGGAGAATGAGACAAAAATTCCAGCATATGCAAATGCCCTAATGCAGAGAGTGTCCAAAGAACAGAGAGAGAGAGAGAGAGAGAGAGAGAGAG
>NW_005288238.1:0-520 GCF_000412655.1 Myotis brandtii
AAGGAAGGAAGGAAGGAAAATATTTAGCTTCCAAAGCAACAGCAAGAAAACAAAAATGGCATATGGAGTACACAGGATATAAAGAAAATGAATTAATCCAAAAATGTCTACAAAGAACAAAAAATAATAATGAAAACTCTTGGTAGAGGGAAAACACAAAATAAAACACAGAAATTAGTACAAATATATCCATAATCAGAAGAAATAGAAAGGGACTTAAATTCACACATTTAAAGGCAGAAACCAACAAACTAGAATTTTAAATTTTAAAAATTACCCTATGTTATGTAAAAAGATACACAGTGGAGAGAAAGAACTAGCTTCTCTCAAACAAGTGCTCCCCTTTCCACAGGATGGGATTGTGCTGAGAAGAGACTGACCAGCCAGGAACTACATTCCCCAGCCTGCACTGAGGTGGACATCAAGGTTTCCACCAATGGCCTTTGAGAGGAACAGTGTGTAACTCCTATTCTATTCTTAACATGAATTTGGTTCCCCGTATTCTCTTTCTCCTTCCATA
>NW_005288239.1:0-520 GCF_000412655.1 Myotis brandtii
AAATAACAAATAAAAGTGTTTCATTTTACCCCAGATATAATATTAAGTCTAAAAGGAATTTTGACTCATTTTTTAAATAGGTCTTCATTATTAGAAGCTTATTATAATCATGAGTGAAGTACACAATTTTTAACATACAATTTAAAGTAACTCTACTTTTAGTTTACTATCATAAAACTATAAACTATTCTCAACGATTAAACACATGTTAAATCAGTAATTTTAAAACCAAATATACTTGTATAGTCAAAGAGACATAATTTTCACCTAGCCATATTCTTTGACTACATATTTTTACTAAAAGCTTATTTAGAGAAGGAGGACAGACAGCAGAGATTTCCAATTTGTTTTCAGTCCAATAGGTAATCAGTTATTCTGATATATACATTAAATAAAACATTTAGGTTATATTATAACATATGCTCTAGAACAAAAATACTTTCATACTACTTCAGAACTATAACATAAAAAATGCTTAATTTACAATGACACAGCCAGACCCCACTATGGAAAACTGGTG
>NW_005288240.1:0-520 GCF_000412655.1 Myotis brandtii
TCTTTGGCCTGAGGAAGAGCAATCCGCTGTCAGAGCCACGTCCAAGACCAGGTGGCCCTGACCGTGCGGAGGACCCGCAGGTACCTGGCACCCAGGGGGCAGGCGTGGAGGGGGGAGGAGAGGAGACTCTGCGAGTCTAGGTGCACAATTGGGTCCAAAGTCTAGAGGCTGAGACAGGACAGGTGCCCGGGACAGCCTGTCTGTTCCCTGTGCCCTAGTTTGTCTTCGTGCCAGAAAGAGAAGGAGATGCAGAGACCCGCGTGGCCTTGACTGAAGCAAGTCCAGGCTCCCTGGGTCTCCCTGAGTGAAGAGCAGGGTGCTCAGGAAAAGGGGTGTGAGGGTTAGACAGTGGAGCTGAGAACTAGGAACTTTCCTGTTTATCCTACACATGTGCCTGCACGCGTGTACAAAGGTCCATGTCCAAGGATGCTCACTGAGGCGCTGTGTGCAAGCGCCAGCAAGCAGACTAGTAGATAGGGAAACAGCCTTAAAGTTCCTCAATAGGGGATTGGTTAAAGCA
>NW_005288241.1:0-520 GCF_000412655.1 Myotis brandtii
TTCCATATTTTGGCTATTGTGAATAATGCTGCAATGAGTATGAAAGTGCACATCTCTCTTTGAGATATTGATTTTATTTCATTTGAATATACCAGTATACCTAGAAATGGAACTGTTGGGTTACCTGGTAGTTTTAATTGTTTTGAGGAATACTCCATCTGTTTTGCATAATCACTGTTCCAATTTACATCCTCTGAAGCATTGGACAGGTCCTTTCTCCTAAATCCTTGACGGTACTTGTGATTGTACATGTTGTCTTCCATAAAAGCCATCCTAACAGGTGTAAGGTGATGTCTAATTGACGTTTGTCAATTTTGTTTTTCTTTAACAACAACAAAAAAGCTTACTTTTAAAAATCTTTCCTATTGCTTTTCTGGCTTTTATTTTCCATTTATTTCTACTCTGATCTTTATTTTTTTTCTTCTTCTTCTAACTTTGGGCTTACTTTGAACTTTTTTTCCTAGTCATTTGAGGTGTAAAGTTAGGTTGTTTATTTGAGATATTTCTTTTCTTTTTTTTT
>NW_005288242.1:0-520 GCF_000412655.1 Myotis brandtii
ACACCATCCAATGATGAAGAGATGGGCCAATAATAGTTTTCCAGGTGAAAATAAATCTCTTTAAAAAAATTCTGGGAAGAGTTCATTGTAAAGTTACATAAATTTAATTTATTTTTGAATGTGCAGAAACTATTAATTTTTTTTCACTATTGCAAAAATAGTTGTGATGTGAAAAATCCTGATCCACATTTTGGAATTTAGGTTTTTTAATGTATATTGAACTGCCATTATACCTTTAAGTGCTTTGGTTTTCATATGAGACACCTAAAACCTTGGGGAAAATACAATTACACAAATGAAAATTTGTTCGTTAATTAAAATAATGTTTTTATTAATATAGTAGATTAAAGTTTGTAGTTCATAAATAGTTGCCCTTATGGAATACAATGATTATTACTTTTAAGTCTATTGTGTATAGTACATATATTATGATGTCAGAGATGAGGGAATGAAGATGGATATATCTAAATGTTCAAATGACTACTATAAAATTACTAGAGGCCCAGTGCATGAAATTCAT
>NW_005288243.1:0-520 GCF_000412655.1 Myotis brandtii
TGTTCTATGTGCATTTATTTTCCAATGACTTAGTGGTTTTAGGACCTGCCTCAGGCTCCTCCCACTTTCCCTGCTCTCAAACCGAATCGTGGAAAACGGTGTTCCTCTCTTCACTGGCTCCATTTGGGGGTTGCTGGTGGGTTGTATGCCCAGGGGAGGCCCCTGCTATTGTCCTGCTGCTAAGATGATCCTCAGAGACCAGGGGAGACGTCCATGGCAAGGGTGACGGGTGTGGCCTCCCACGGATTTGCTTAGAGGGCCTCCCGCGTTAGGACTGTCGTCTGTAAGCACAGAAAAGAAGCCAACTGGATGATGGGGGTTGGAATCAGTGTCAGCATATTTTAATGTCACTGTCTCTTTAACCTCATTAAAGCACATCACAAACATTTATGAGGAAAAAGTGGGGATTACAGAAAAGAGGAAAAAGCATCCATACCCCAATGACTGTGTAAAATGGCCGTAATCCTTTCACACGGTCCCTTCCACATGCCCATTACTCTCTATGTGAACAAAGGGCGGG
>NW_005288244.1:0-520 GCF_000412655.1 Myotis brandtii
ACCACATAGGCTTTTATTAGTATAGATTCCAACTCCTTCCCCCTGAGAAAGAGTAGGGAGTCGGTAGAGAAAGCTAGTTTTCTGACACCTTTTTGGAAGAGAAAGCATCTCATTTCACAGCCTTCCTGGGCTACAGCAGGTGGAAGCCAGAGAATGGTCTTGGCCACTCGGGCCTCCTTTTGTCCTTCTTGCACCAAAGGCAAAGCGGAGCCCTGATCTGAGCTAAAGACTGATGAGCAGTGTTGTTCATTGAGGAACTGGCTCCTCTCACCAGGCCCCATGGAAGGAAGGAGGGGTGGCCGGATGGATGGACTGATGGACAGAGCTCATTAGCCACTGATAGAGCTATAGCAAGTGGGTGTGGTCAGGTTCACACTGACCGCTTCAGGGACCTCGGGCAACGTGTCTCCGGTCATATCATGTGGCCTCTGCAAACTCTGAAGCCATGTCATCCACCAACCTCAAGGCGAAGATATACAACTGAGAATGGAAGAAGGCCTCTCATGCATGGTCTTGGGGA
>NW_005288245.1:0-520 GCF_000412655.1 Myotis brandtii
CAGATGAGGATTAACAACAACAAAAACGAGATGCCTGAACTCTCAGGTTTCCACCCTAAATTCTATCCTTTCCTTGTGCCTTTGGCATAGTCCCATCTGATTTAATGGTATAAGTATAGTCTCTACTTCACTTGACTAGCAGCAGGGCTGACGGTTAAAGTTATGAGATTTTAGTTCAAGAAAAATATCTTGATTATCTTATTTTGGCCTTACAGATTATAGAATTCTCTATTAGCTCCCAGATCGATTATGTTTTGCATGGCAGAACTATTTATTATTTGTTTCAGGATTAATGCATACCACCTCTGCTAATATTTTAAGCCTGTTTCATCAAGAGAGGAAACTATTTTGCTACTGGAAAATCCTCATGCTTCTAAGCCATTCTATTTCTTTTTCTATTCTCTGTGATACCACATTTATAAATCATGCATACTCTCTTAAATACTAAATTTCTTGGAAAGGGAATTTTGAGCATATGTTCTCCAATTTCTTTTTGAACTTTTTATGATGCTTTAGACAT
>NW_005288246.1:0-521 GCF_000412655.1 Myotis brandtii
GAAACATTGATCAGCTGCCTCTCACACTGACCATACTGAAGATTGAGTGGTGGGAGGGGGGTTATTTTTGAGGCTCAAAGTTATACAATTTGGTCAGTGGGAGTCCCCATGGTGTTGGCTTCTGTGTTCTTCCTGTACAACTTCCAGAGTCTTTGATATCTTCTTGCTTTTTTGTAAGAAACAATATTCCAATATTCCAGATGGAATCATCCATCTCCCTAAGGAGCCCTTGTTCCTTTCAGTGAGGACTGATATTTTAAAGACCACAATCTGGGTGCTATGAACATTTACTGCTATTGACTTGCCATTGTTTTCTAGACCCTTTCAGTGGACAAAACTGAGCGGAGGGGTGTAGTTTTTTTAAGAAAGAAAATTTTAAATCATGAGCCCATATTAATTTTTCCATTTTTAATCAAATATTACCATGTTCTACTTAACTTCTTAAATTGTATCACTTTTTTCTTATGCTGAAAACTATAGTTCCTAATAACACTGACATTGACTATTTGCTTTATCCTATA
>NW_005288247.1:0-521 GCF_000412655.1 Myotis brandtii
GGACATTTTCAGACCACTACAGTGTATGTTTTATAACTTTGTTTGCTCTTTGGAATTTCAAATCTGTATTAAACTAACAGCATTAAGTATTATTTCTGTGTCTATTAGGTGACAATTCTTTTAAATCATGATTCTTCTTTGTATTTATTCTGTTATAATATGTTTTCTATGACCGGAAGTATTTCAAGTATATATTAAGTAAATAAAATATAAATGTAATTAAGATTTGGGGGGGTAGTGGGTGGAGGATTGGAGATCTCCATTATTTAAGGGAGAAAAAAAGGCAGCCTTATCAACAGGTTCCCTAAAAGTCTTAAATAACATCTAAAAGAAATAAAAGCTTTTGATCATAAAAACAGTGATCTGAATTTAACCAAATATTTTATCTCAACAAGTTTTATTTCCTCTTTTTCTAGACTCACTTTAGAAAAATTAAAATTAATTTAATTTTTGATACTTCAAATTGTATTTCCAAAATGAAATCTTAGTTGTGTGATAAGGTCTAATTACAAAAGCATTAA
>NW_005288248.1:0-521 GCF_000412655.1 Myotis brandtii
TAAATAAAATAAAATAAATTTTTAAAAAAAGGAGAAAAGACTGTGGAACCTTCCTGATGGAAGGAGGCCAGGGGGAGGGACACCAAGTGAGCACCCGGCGGGGCTGGGCCGGGAGCCTGGCCGTCCTGGGGCGGAGGCTGCAGGGCCTGCGGTCAGACGGCCACGTGGGCATTTCCTGGCTCCGGTGGCGGAGCTGAGGTGCCACAGGAGAAAGCCATGACCTGGGGACACTCCGGGTGAGGGTGCCGCGCAGTCCTCTGCAGCTTGTTCTCGGAGGGCGAGCGGCCCGTGCCAATCCGTACGAGCAGACGCCTGCCGGGGGTGCGTCACACGGGTGTACATGTCACGTACATGTCACGTACATGTCACAAGTGGTGGGGAGGGGATGAAACGTGAATGTCCACCGAGGACGCAGGGAGCTGTGGGAACTTCTGCCGCTTTATTTGCAATTATAATTATCTTCATTAATTTTTTTGTTGATCCTCACCCGAGATTTTTTTCCATTGATTTCTTTTTTTTTT
>NW_005288249.1:0-521 GCF_000412655.1 Myotis brandtii
TCTCAACTTTCCCCAGTGACCTGTGAGAGCTAATTTTATTTTTCTATTCAACTCAGCTTTAGTAGAATTTTTGTCAATTCTTGGCCAGCACTGGCCCCATCGCAGTAATTATTGGGTGTGATATTTTCAGTTCCTGACCTTTGTATATGATAGAATACTGTAAAGAGAATAAAAGGTTTGAGATTTTACCCTACTTCCAAGCTAGCAATTTAGCCTGCCACAGTTTTATAGATGCTGGCAGAAGACACAAGACTCCCAAGCCAGAGACAAAGAACTTTATAACTTATGGCATAGCAGGCAATACAATGTGGTTTGGGTGGGTTAGAAAACTACCAGTTTTATGAAAGGGCTTCTGGCAAACCTGCCTTATCTTTTTTCCCCCACAAGAAGACATTAACAACTTGGCAAGAAAACTAATCTCTTTCAAGGATGATTTGCTATACAAAAATCCTTGATGAAAAAAATAGTCAAGAACAAATGCTGTCCATTGCTCTTTATGAAATGTGTAGAATCACAAAAAA
>NW_005288250.1:0-521 GCF_000412655.1 Myotis brandtii
CCCAGGAGGTTCTGGTTTTTACAAGGGACAGCCTCCCCAGAATAGATGATAAAAGACTCGGGATTAAAGCTCACTGGGTTCTCCTATTTTACACACATGCTTGGAGGTGGGGCGGGGGTATGCCCCCTGGTACCAGGGAGGCTCCTCTCCTGCTGGGACTCAGTGTGTGATGTTCCTGCAGACACTGGAAAGTTGAGGTGAAAGCCAGTCGTGTCTGTCTAATCGCCCGCGTCCAGCTTTCCACCAGAGGCCCACTGCCCAGCATGCTCCCCAGAGAGCCCGAGGACTCTTTCTTCCTAATTTAGTCACAGCCCACAGGCTGCCCCAGGCTCACCTGGCTCTCGGCCCATGACGCAGTCACAGACACCTAAAGGCGCCAGTCCCAGATGCTGACCTACGGGAACCAGCCAACCTGGCCGCAGCGGCATTTCTGCTCAGGCCTTGGGTCCCTCCCACGATCTCCTAGGTTTCCCCAAGGTGCACGGTGGAGCTCCAGTCATGGATGGTACATTTTGCTCTTC
>NW_005288251.1:0-521 GCF_000412655.1 Myotis brandtii
TTCTGCCAGGAACAGACTGTATACCTCGGGAACTCATTCACCTTTTATAATAATCTCTACCTACTGTTCTAAAGGATTAATTGAGGCTTTTCTGAATTTTAGGAAAAACTCCAATAACAACTGATTTCCTACTGCAGCCTAATACTTAACTGGGAGATTCACATTATATATAAGGTTCTCAATTTTACTAAATCACAAAATGATTCAAGTATTAATAATAAATACTGCTGGCCTGTTTTAAAATCTATTGTGCACAGAGGGACTCAGAAAAGAGAAATATTTTCTAGGACACATGAAATTCTCCAGCCTCTTTTTTACCCTGAAGTTTATTTTTTAAATTGAGATATAATTTACATACTGTAAATTCCCCCTTTTAAAGTGTACAATTCAGTGTTTTGCCCAAAGTTATACTACCATTGTCACTATCTAATTCCAGAACATTCTCATCACCACCACTTTCCGCCCCCCCAAAAAACAACAACGCAAAAAACCATGCTCATTAGCAATCATTTGCTATTCCT
>NW_005288252.1:0-521 GCF_000412655.1 Myotis brandtii
CTCTCTCTCTCTCTCTCTCTCTCTCTCCTTCTCCCTGTCTCTCTCTCTCAAATCAATAAAAACATATCCTTGGTGAGGATTTTTAAAAATTGAGTACATTAATGTATGTTCCTCCTACTCATGTCACAGAACAGTTGAGTTTGAAAAAGGAAATTGAAGACATGGAGAAACATAGGTTCCATTAGATCATTATTGAAACTAGACAGGGATATTCTTTATTGGTGGACTGATGGTTGTCAGGTCTCTGGTCAAGTATCTGTGGATATCCCAGCTGAATTCATTGGATTCACTTTCTTAGAAAGTTGTCTCCTTAGAGCAAGGTGTGATCTATGGACTACCTACCTTAGAATCACCGTACATTTTTAAAAATGCATACATCCTGGCTTCCCAACCAGATATTGTGTCCGCAGTTCTGGGATAGAGCTCAGAAATAAAATGTCATAACAAAATTTCCAGATAATTCTGATACTCATTGAAAATTCTCTAGCCTGGCTGGTGTGACTCAGTGGTTGAGCATTGAC
>NW_005288253.1:0-521 GCF_000412655.1 Myotis brandtii
ATAAATGGGAGATGGTGATGTAACCACGAAACGACATTCGTTGAGTCCGACGTAACCCGAGGACTGTCTGTATATGTTTTGTGACTTCCACTAGGATTTGCACCTCTTCCACCCAGTATCACAAAGCATCTGTGTCAATAGCTGTATATTAGTAAAGTTTAGAATATAAATAAGAAAAGGAATCTTAGTAATCTTTGAGGTCAGTGTTACCATAATAAGCTTTCTTTACAAATTTCAAAAAAAAATTACCCTAAAAGTTTAAAATATGTTTTATGCATTCTGTTGAGTAATGCTGGAGACAGGTAGCACACTTCATAAATATTTTCATTAAAATTTAGGGGAAAATGTCAAAGATAATCTCCTACTGTTCATAAATAGATATTGTAAGGTGTACTTTTAGGAATATTTGATTTTTTCAGATTACCTGGCTTAAAAGTATTGAGGAATACTTTATGGCATCAACTGTGCATTTTGTTGGTTCTTCTGTCTCTGTTGGAATGATTCAAATATACCTTTCAGAG
>NW_005288254.1:0-521 GCF_000412655.1 Myotis brandtii
TATTTGTGGGTTCATGTTCCACAGTTTCAGTTATGTGCGGTCAACTACAGTCTAAAAATATTAAATGAAAAAATCTAGAAATAATTCATGAATTTCAAATTGTGCACCATTCTGAATAGTATGATAAAATCTCATGCCATCCTCTCTGTATTGCCCAGGACCTGAATCATCCCTTTGTCTAGGATACCTACACCATATCCATACATGCTACCTGCCAGTTAGTCACTTAGTAGCTGACTCTCTTATCAGATCCACTGCCTTGGTATCTCAGTGCTTGTGTTCAAGTAACTTTTATAATTAGCTTAATTCTACATTACAAATTTGAACATCATTAGGTTGACTTCATCTCATCAAGTAGGCATTTTATCATCTCACAGCACCACAAGAAGGGTGACGACAGTACAATGAGATATTTTGAAAGAGAAAAAGGCCACATTCACATAACTTTTCTTATAGTATACTAGAGACCCGGTGCATGAAATTTGTCCACTTGGTGAGGGGGGAGTCCCTCAGCCCGGCCT
>NW_005288255.1:0-521 GCF_000412655.1 Myotis brandtii
GGGGGCCGTGAGTTTGACATGCGTGCCTTAGGCCCTCAAGTCCTCAAACGAGTTTTCTCTTGTCTGCCTCCCAAGTTTATCTTGAATCTGGGTACTTTTCTCTTCTAATCCAAGCTGCCACCACCTCTGCCTAGACAGCCTTGGTGGCTCCTAGCTGGTCTCTGTGCAGCCAGAGTGGTCTTGTCAAACCCAAGTCTTAACACTGTTGCTTCCTGACAGCACTTCAGCAGCTTCCCATTGGTTTTGGTAAAATAATCATAATAACAACAACAACAACAACTTAAATCCTTACAATGCCCTCATTCGGCAAATACCGCTCGGTCATTCTGCTGTACACCTTTTATCGAGTCATGCAGAAGTAAATGAGACTTGCCTCCTACCCTCAAGGAGCCTCCCAGTCTAGCCAAACAGGGGTTGATCAAAGTTTACTTATTCATTCATTTCCACTGAAATCCTGTAATTGACCAGCAGCACACATGCCAGAATGAACTGAGGTGCCATCTGACACATGGTTGTGCCTT